>NW_022164888.1:0-1869 GCF_008728515.1 Papio anubis
ATGTTTTACATTTAGGTAACCAATCCATTTTGAGTTAAATTTTGTATATGATATGATGTATAGACTGAGGATCACTTTTTGAAATGTGAATGTCCAATTGTTCCAGCACTATTTGTTTGAAAGATTTTCATTTTTCATTAAATTGCCTGCACCTTTGTAGAAAATCAGTTACACAGATAGATATATATGGATCTATTTTTAAATTGTGGTTGGTTCCATTGATATATTTGTCTACTGTTTTGCCAACACCACTGTCTTGATACTGTAGCTTCATAATAGGTCTTGAAATAAGATGAATTCTTCAACATTCCTCTTCTTGTTCAAAATTAATTATCTAACATTCCTCTTCTGCTTCAAATGGATTATTTGCCTATCTAAATAAATTTTTGGAATAAAATTATTTATCTCAAAAAATCTGCTGAAATCTTTTCTAGTATTGTATTAAATTATTTGACATGCTTGGGGAGTTGGTATTTTAATGGTACTGAGTCTTCCAGTGCATGAATTCAGTATATTTCTCCATTTATTTAGGTATTTCTTTGTTTCTTTAATTAATGAATTTTGTGTTTGTCAACATAAAAATCTTGCACATTTTGCTAGATTTAAATTTATGCATTTCATAATTTTGGTGCTGTTTGAATATTTTTTAAAAAGAAATTCGAAGTGTTTCTTACTAGTATATAAAAATAAAATTAGTAATTTTCATTTTGCTACCTTGTTAAACTCACTAGTTCTAATAGCATTTATGTAGATTTTCGACATTTTTCTATGTAGAAAATCATATATCTCTGAATACAGGCTATTTTATTTCTTTGCTTTTGATCTGTATACCTTTTTATTTCTTTGCCCCATTCTACTGACCTCCAGTAAAATGATGAATAGGAGTAGTGAGTGCAGACATTTTTGCCTTATTTCTGATTACAGGAGGAACATGTTTTTCTTTCACAGTTAATTATGATGTTGACTCTAAGTTTTTTGTAGATACTCTTTTTTCTAGGTTGAGAAAATTGCCTTCTATTTCTATATTGCTGAGAGTTTTTATCATGAAAGGATGTGAATTCTGACATTTTTCCCTGCATCTAGTAAGATTATCATATTTTCTTTTTTTAATTTAGTCTATTGAAATTGGATTTTTTCATTTAAATAACTTAGTAAAAATCCATGTCGGATAATCACAAGATGAATGCTTCATGGGAGAAGGTGGAACCTGTTTCCAGAGGTTTATACACTATATATTTATGGAATGAAATCACACTTCAACCTTTCAATGACACTCCACAATCCATCCCTTGTATATACTGAGGAGACAGACACCAAAAAGCTTTTTTAGTCTCTGTAAATCTTAAAGAAATTCATCCCAATATTAGTTTATTAATACTTTAGTTCTGCTCTTTCAATGTCAAAATTTAGAATACTAAAATTAAACATAGCGCCATCAAATCTTAGAGTTACTAGATGTGTAGAATCTTAAAATGTATCTCACTGGAATAAGTTCTACTAAAACCCAACTTCTGTGGGCAGATTAGTAGATATTTCAGAATGCCACATTTCCAAATGGACCTTAAACTTCATTAACTTTTAATTTCAATTAATTTGCTAAGGGTCTATTCAAAACAAAGCCAACAGACTGTGAAAGTAAGTTGAAAATTGATTTTTCAAAAGAAAAAGGACAAACAATTATCTGTCTAATTACCGGATGAGCATCATTGCTCATAGTAAGACATCATTTGCCTTTTATTTATGAGAAATTTGGGGAAATTGATTATAAATTTCCTTGGTTTTTAATTCTAGATAACTTCATACATGATTTTCGAAATTTGATATAATATGCAGATATAGGAAATATGTTAATTTGTTTTGTATTATTTT
>NW_022164889.1:0-1869 GCF_008728515.1 Papio anubis
AGCTCCGCCTTCCGGGTTCACGCCATTCTCCGGCCTCAGCCTCCCGAGTAGCTGGGACTACAGGCGCCCGCCACCTCGCCCGGCTATTTTTTTGTATTTCTTAGTAGAGACGGGGTTTCACGGTGTTAGCCAGGATGGTCTCGATCTCCTGACCTCGTGATCCACCCGTCTCGGCCTCCCAAAGTGCTGGGATTACAGGCTTGAGCCACCGCGCCCGGCCAAAAAACAAAGTCTTAACACATTTTTTGAAACTGAAATTGTATAGATTACTTTCTATGACAGAAATGGAATTAGAGTATAAAACAATAATACAAATAATAAATTTACAAATATATAGAAATGATACACCACACTCTTGAGCATGCACTTGTTCAAAAAACTGGGCTGGGTGCGGTGGCTCATGCCTGTAATCCTAGCACTTTGGGAGGCCAAGGCAGGTGGATCACAAGGTCAAGAGATCGAGACCATCCTGGCGAACACGGTGAAACCCCATCTCTACTAAAAATACAAAAATTAGCTAGGCGTAGTAGCAAGCGCCTGTAGTCCTAGCTACTCGGGAGGCTGAGGCAGGAGAATCGCTTGAACCCGGGAGGTGGAGATTGCAGTGAGCTGAGATCACGCCACTGCACTCCAGTCTAGAGACAGAGCAAGACTCTGTCTCAAAAAAAAAAAAAGAAAGTAAAACAGAAAATGAGAAAAATATAACTACCAGAAACACATAAAACAGTAACAATATAACTGGTACTAACAACTTCATTTCTTTAATCAATTATTTTAAATATAAATTAATTAAATTACTTAATAAAATGAAATGTAGTCTTAGGACTTTGGAAGGCCAAGATGGGTTGATCACTGGATCCCAGGAGTTCACCACCAGCTTGGGCAACATGGGAAAACTCTATCTCTACAAAAAAATACAAAAAAGCTAGCTGGGTGTGATGGGAAATACTTGTAAATCCACTACTTGAGAAGCTGAAATGAGAAGATCATCTAAGTTTGGGAGGTTCTGGTAGCAGTGAGGCCTGCAAATCAGTCTTGTTGACCAAATGAGACCCTAGTTGAAATATAAATGAGGCCTGGCACGTTGGCTCGTGGCTGTAATCCCAGCACTTTAAGAGGCCAAGGCAGGCAGATCATGAGGTCGAGTTCGAGACCAGCCGGGCCAATAAGGTGAAACCCCCCGTCTCGACTGAAAATACAAAAATCGGCCAGGCGTTGTGGCATGTGCCTATAGTCCCAGAGACTCGGGAGGCTGTGGCAGAAGAATCGCTTGAACCCGGGAAGCAGAGGTTGCAGTGAGCTGAGATCATGCCCACGCTCCAGCCTGGGTGACAGAGTAAGACTCCGTCTCAAAAAAAAAACCTACACTGAAAAAACACACTAATATGAAACTACAAAACAATAATAAAAAAAAGTTTACTCTCAGAAAACCTGGTATGCAACATTGATGTATCATTAAAAAAAAGTTTGTCAGGCTGGGTGCAGTGGCTCACACCTGTAATCTCAGCACTATGGGAGGCCAAGGAGGATGGATCACCTAAGGTCAGGAGTTTAAGACCAGCCTGGCCAATGTGGTGAAATCCCATCTCATATAAAGATATAAAAATTAGTTGGGTGTGATGACACATGCCTGTAATTCCAGCTACTTGGGAGGCTGAGGCATAAGAACTGCTTGAAGGCCGGGCGCGGTGGCTCAAGCCTGTAATCCCAGCACTTTGGGAGGCCGAGACGGGCGGATCACGAGGTCAGGAGATCGAGACCATCCTGGCTAACATGGTGAAACCCCGTCTCTACTAAAAAATACAAAAAACTAGCCTTCCGAGTAGCTGGGACTACAGGCGCCCGCCACCTCGCCCGGCTAGTTTTTTG
>NW_022164890.1:0-1868 GCF_008728515.1 Papio anubis
CCCAAACCCAGAAGGAAAGATGCAGACACAATGAGGTCAAGAGTCTAGACAGACTGGCTTTGCTGGATTTCCCAATCAGTCTATTAGCATCAGCACATACCCCTTTTGTCCAATCACATTTTTACATGGCTTTCTATACTTTATTGAACATAAGCATAAAAATGAACAATTTCCCCTGTATTTGGGGATCTTCATTCTAAAGATTCCCAAGTATACATGTTAAATAAATGTATATGCCTTTTCGCTAATGAACTTGCCTTTTGCAATTTGATTTTTCAGTGAAACTTCAGGTGGAGAGGTTAACCCTTTCGGCCCTATACAGGGAATTGTAGAGGAGAAATTATATATTTCATACTTCATGTAATACTCTAATATTTTGATGCCATTTTATGTACATACAAAGCCAACCCTGACAATGTAGACAAAGGAAAGGGCACTCTACTAAGAATTGAATACAAGGAACCTTATCATAGTCAGCTGTTGAAGTAGAGTTTTTTTAAAGGTATTTAATCATGTTAGGATTGTTTACTAGATGGTAGATAATTTCTAGAACTCTGACTGATATGCTTCTATGATTTTGTGTAATTCGGAAAAAGATGCTCTTTACCCAGAAGCATTCAAGCACATTTTGTCTAACCATCACTACTATTATCCTCACTAAATAGTAGTTCGCAATTAAATGTATGATCTGAAACTATAAAAAGCCTAAAAGTAAACCTAGACAAAACTTCTGAACATTGGCTCAGGCATATAATTTATGGCTAAGACCTCAAAAGCAAATGCAACAAAAAGACAAATAGATAAATGGGACTCAAACTAGCTTCTGCATAGCAAAATAAATAATCAACAGAGTAAATAGACAATGTAAAGAATGGGAGAAAATATTTGCAAACTATGCGTGTAACAAAGGACTAATATCCGGAACCTACAAGGAACTCAAACAAGGAAAAAATGAAAGAACCCCATTAAAAATTGGACAAAGGACAGAAACATACATTCCTCAAAAGAAGACATCCAAGTGGCCAATAAACATATGAAAAAAAGCTCAATATCACTAATCATAAAAGAATTGCAATTAAAATTGCAATGAGATACCATCCCACACCAGTCAGAAAGGCTATTATTAAAAGGTTTTTAAAAAACAGATGGTAGTGAGGATGCAGAGAAAAGAGAACACTTATACACTCTAGGTAGGGATGTAAATCAGAGAGGGACCTGCCCCAAACCCAGTTGTAAATCAGTACAACTTCTATGAAAAACAGTATGGAGATTTCTCAGAGAACTAAAAATAGAACTACCATTTGACCCCGTAATCCCACTACTGGGTATCTACTGAAAGAAAAGAAATTAATTTATCAAAAAGACACCTGTATTCATATGTTTATCACACCACATCATTACTCACAATACCAAGTCATAAAGCCAACCTAAGGATGGATCTGATGGATGTGGATGACTGATATATATATATATCATATACCGTGTGTGTGTGTGTGTGTGTGTGTGTGTGTGTGTGTGTATATATATATATACTCTGAAATATTACACAACCATGAAAAAGAATGAAATAATTTTTTTTTTGCAGCAACGTGGATGGGGCTTTGCCATTATCCTAAGTAAAATAACTCAGAAACAGAAAATCAAATACCATATATTATCACCTATAAGTGGAAGCTCAACAGTGGGTACATATGGACCTACAGAGGGAAATAACAAACACTGGGGACTTCTAAAGAGGAGAGAGTGGGAATGCGGTGAGGGTTAAAAAATAACCTACTGCGTACAGCATTCACTATTCAGGTGATGGGCACACTAGAAGCCCAAACTTCATCATTATGCAATATATCCACATAACAAAGCTGCAACAC
>NW_022164891.1:0-1868 GCF_008728515.1 Papio anubis
GCAGTGAGCCGAGATTGTGCCATTGCACTGCAGCCTTGGGTACAGCAGCTCAGTGGAACACTACACAGCCATTAACAGGCAGCTGTAAAGGTGATGAAACCACAAGTAAAAATTTTTATAATTCAGTTCAGTATCTGAAAATTACTTTTCACCTAAGACCATGATGAGGCTTTGTAAAAAAATGTTTATAGGCCAGGAGTGGTGGCTCACGCCTGTAATTCCAGCACTTTGGGAGGCTGAGGCCGGCGGATTACCTGAGGTCGGGAGTTCGAGACCAGCCTGGCCAACATAGAGAAACCCTGTCTCTACTAAAAGTACAAAATTAACAGGGTGTAGTGGCACATACCTGTAATCCCAGCTACTTGGGAGGCTGAGGCAGGAGAATCCCTTGAACTCGGGGGGCGGAGGTTGCGGTGAGCCGAGATCACACCATTGCACTCCAACCTGGGCAAAAAGAGTGAAACTCTGTCTCAAAAAAAAAGAAAAAAAAAGTGTATAATGTTAAGTGAAAAACACAACATAATATTTTTTCGGCTATTATAATAATAAATATATAAATAGCAAACTGACTATATTTGAAAATGGCCTGGAAAGACTGGAAAAAATACAAAAAGAAGGGTGATCAAATCTGATTTATCTTGTTACCCCCAGTACCTACCCAGTGCCTAACACATGAGGTATTCAATCAATATTTCTGGATGAATTTTTTGTTGAAAAAAAAAATCAGAGCCGAATGTGGTGCCTTGCACCTATAATCCCAGCACTTTGGGAGGCTGAGGCAGGCAGATTTCTGGAGCCCAGGAATTTGAGACCAGCCTAGGCAATACGGTGATACCCCGTGTCTACTAAAAATACAAAAATTAGCCGGGCATGGTGGTGCACACCTGTGGTCCCAGCTACTCAGGAGTCTGAGGTGGGAGGATCACTTGAGCCAGTGAGGCAGAGGTTGCAGTGAGCCGAGATGGCACCACTGCACTCCAGCCTGGGCGACAGATCAAGACCCTGTCTCAAAAAAAAAAAAAAAGAAAGAAAAAAAGTCAGTTGCTGTATTAGTATGGGAGAATCCAGGTTATTATTTTTATTATTTTTTATTTCTTAACAATTTAATGCTGTTATAAAACTGTTAATACAATTATTTGTTTATTTATTTATTTATTTTGAGATGGAGTTTTGCTCTTGTTGCCCAGGCTCGAGTGCAATGGCGCAATCTCGGCTCACCGCAACCTCTGCCTCCTGGGTCCAAGTGATTCTCCTGGGTAAGCCTCCTGACTAGCTGGGATTACAGGCATGCACCACCACGCCTGGCTAATTTTGTATTTTTAGTAGAGACAGGGTTTCTCCATATTGGTCAGACTGGTCTAGAACTCCCGACCTCAGGTGATCCGCCCGCCTCAGCCTCCGAAAGTGCTTGGATTACAGGCGTGAGCCACCGTGCCCGGCCTAATACAATTTTTAAAAGGTCCCAAATGTCTTCTGGATTTGGAGGTTAGGCAGTATATTAGTCTGCTCAGGCTACCGTAACAAAATACCATAGACTAGATGGTCTGAACAACAGAAACTTATTTTTCTCATTCTGGAGGCTGGGAGTCTAAGAGAAAGGTGCTGAGGAGTTAGGTTTCTTTTTTCTTTCAGACAGAATCTCACTCTGTCGCCCAGGCTGGAGTGCAGTGGCGTGACCTTGGCTCACTGCAACCTCCGCCTCCCAAGTTCAAGTGATTCTTCTGCCTCAGCCTCCCAAGTAGCTGGGACTATAGGCCTGCGCCATTACGCCCAGCTAATTTTTGTAATTTTTTTTAGTAGAGACAGGGTTTCACCATATTGGCCAGGCTGGTCTCAAACTCCTGACCTCGTGATCTGCCCACCTTGGT
>NW_022164892.1:0-1867 GCF_008728515.1 Papio anubis
TAGTGAAAATTTGACCTGGCATTTGGGAAAGAAACATGCAGAATAGTGAGACATGTTGAAAATTATTTTTGGAGCTTGGAAAACATTCAGCATGAAGTTAGGAGTAGATCATACATCCCAATTTGCTTTGATTTCCCTGAGGCACCTAGCAAGAGATTCAGTATCTTTTTGGCACAATTTTCAAGTGCACTGCTTGTTAAATGCCAATGAGGTAATCTGGATGACCCTGCAGACCCTCTCACCTTCTGTTTGTTTTTCATTCCTTACTTCTGAGTTAACACTCTGTTGGGATGGTCACTTTCCAATTTTGTTTTGACCGCCTCAGTGTGAAAGACTTCACATAAAACATCAAAAGAGTTCCATATTTGCAGAAATTCAGAAATGTATATAGCAAAAACTTAAATAGTTACATTGTCTCATAGAAATTAGCCTTGAGTACTTTGTTTTAGGCTTTTTTCCTGAGAGGGAATCTCCTTTTTATTTTATTTATTTATTTTAATTTTTTTTCAAACAGAGTCTCTGTGACCCAGGCTGGAGTGCAGTGATGCAATCTTGGCTCACTGCAGCCTTAACCTCCTGGGCTCAGGCGATCCTCCCACCTCAGCCTCTTGAGCAGCTGGGACTATAGGTGTACACCGCCACACCCAGCTAATTTTTATATTTTTTTGTAGAGATGAGGTCTCTGCCCCTGATCCTGAACCCCTGGGCTCAAGTGATCCTCCCGCCTCAGCCTCCCAAAGTTCTGGGATTAGAGGGGTGAGCCACCGTGCCCAGCTGGAATCTCCTTTTGAGTAATTAAAACTTAGCATTTATATAGAAGCAGCCTAAAAGAGGTGAATTTATTTTTAGACAGGAGATGTGTTTCTGAAAAGCTGTGTAGGGGGGAATCTTTGAAGAGTTAATTATATTTTTCCAGTGAACTTACATGAAAATGTTTGTTTTTTGTTTTTTTGGTTTTTTTTTTTGAGACAGAGTCTCGCTGTGTCACCCAGGCTGGATTGCAGTGGCGCAATCTCAGCTTACTGCAACCTCCGCCTCGGGGGTGCAAGTGATTCTTCTGCCTCAGCCTCCTGAGTAACTGGGACTACAGGTGCGCGCCATCATGCCTGGCTAATTTTTTTTTTGTATTTTTTGTAGAGACACGGTTTCACCATATTGGCCAGGCTGATCTCGAACTCCTGACCTCGTGATCCGCCCGCCTTGGCCTCCCAAAGTGCCAGGAATGTGAGCCATCACGCCCAGCGAAAAGTTTTTAAAACAGTGGGAAAAGAGTAGATAGAACTGTATTTAAATGGCAACAGTGATTTTCTTTGGCTTATCTTTTGTTTTTGTTTTTGGTTTTGGTTTTTTTGTTTTTAGAAGAGTCTTGCTCTCTCGCCCAGGCTGGTGTGCAGTGGCGTAGTCTTGGCTCACTGCAACCCCCGCTTCCCGGGTTCAAGTGATTCTCCTGCCTCAGCTCCTGAGTAGTTGGGATCACAGGCACCCACCACCATGCCCCGCTAATTTTCATATTTTCAGTAGAGATGGGGTTTCTCCATGTTGCTCAGGCTGGTCTCGAACTCCTGACCTCAGGTGATCCGCCCACCTCAGCCTCCCAAAGTGCTGAGATTACAGGTGAGAGCCACCGTGCCCGGCTCCAGCTTATCTTTTTTACCCAGTTTCTTCTTAAGTTTTCTGTAATTAACAGATAATTGCATTTATAATGAAGTAAAAATATATGAGTGAAACACTTTGAAAGCTTCAGAGAATTCTACCACTGCCCTCTTTCTCTCTTCCAGATATTTTTTAGTTTATTTCAGTTTTTCTTAAAGGAGAAAAGATTGATTCATCCCCTAAAAGTCTTTTTTTTTTTTTTTTTTTTTTTTTT
>NW_022164893.1:0-1866 GCF_008728515.1 Papio anubis
AGGCGTGAGCCACCGTGCCCGGCCCTTTCAGCTTTTCAAACCTTCTCTCGGACAACGAGAGCGACATGGTTGGAAAAGTATCAGCCTTGGGACTAAGCAGCACTGGGTTCGAGTCACTGCCCTGTCACTCACTCTCTCAACAACTCTGGACAGATCACTTCTGCAAGGGTCCCCAGCTCCTCCGTACAGTCGGGTGGGGCTGTGGGGGAAGGTCAGAGGGAGCCTGCATGGACCCTGGGTGCCCGTCTGCAGGGACCTCTGACTCCTTCTTCTTCCTGTGCTGAGTATCTCTGTCCCCAGTCCCATGATGATGGCTCTTTCTTGCCTCTGTCACCAGCAACATGAAGCTGCACTGCAAGAGGGAGAAGCCACTCCAGCCCGTGGCATGGTAAGGAGACTGGCATTTCCCCTTTTGTGGCCTTGAGGGTGGTGGCTCCCCTCCACCACTGGTCCTTCTTGGTTGCAGGTCACAGTACCCCCAGCCCAAGCTGCTGGAGCACAGGTAGGTGTCATGGAGAGGCCTGAAGGGGGTGGGGGGAGGGGCCGAAAGAGCTCTGATTTATACGTTTGGGTAGTGGAGGTGCCAATATCAGGGTGGCCTTGGGGCCCAGAGAGTTAGGGACTGTGGAAAGACACAGGGCTGGGAGTCAGGGACCTGGGCTGTGTGACCTTGGGCAGGGTACCCAACTGCTCTGAGCTTTTTCTGTGCAGGTGGATAATAGTACCTAGCTCCCTGGAGGTTGGAGGAGCAGATGAGAGGTACTGTAACATCTGCGGTGTCTGCACTCAGTAGGTGCTCGGGCCATTGTTCTTAACAATGTTGTCTTGCCCTTTTTAATGACCCTCACTTATTAGGGGCTCGGCACACATGGACAATGCCAGGCTCCTCCTTGATGTGCGTTAACTCCTGCTCTTCCCAACGCTGCTGGGAGGTGACTGTCATTATTCCCACCTTCCATGTGAGGAAAGGGAGGCCCAGAGATGGGGACGAAGCTGCCCTGGTCACACTGTGAGAGCCAGGGCCGGGAGGAGACTTAGGCTTTCACAGGGGAGGGTCTCAGTGCCCACGGCCCCCCTGCTGCCAGGCCCACACAGCTGCTGACACTCACACCCTGGTTAGCGCCCATCGTCTCCGAGGGAACCTTCAACCCAGAGCTTCTGCAGCACATCTACCAGCCACTGAACCTGACCATTGGGGTCACGGTGTTTGCCGTGGGGAAGTGAGTAGTGGGCTGGGGAAGGGGAGGGAGGTCTCCCTGAGCCACAGGAGTTTATAGTCAGGAAGAGACCAGACGTGCACACAGGACCCTGCTGGGCACCCGGGGGGATCGGAACGAGGTGCCGAGCAGACAGAAAGTGCAGAGTAGGGTGTGGTAGTGGGATGGGGGCTTCCTGGGGTAGGGGGTCTGGCTCTAGCATAGATGGGAGGCAGAGTCCAGGTGAGGGGACAGCAGGAGCCTTTGTCAGGAGGCCCCCTTGCCCCTCCCTATTTCATCTGGACCCCTCCTCTGCCCTCGTCTCTCCCTGACCCCACCAGCCTTCCTTAGGAGCTGCCGCTTGGCAGCCTCCCTTTGGGCCCCTGGGACTCCTTCCTGGAACTTCCTGGGGCCCCAAGCCCTAAAGCATGGCCAGATGATGAATGGCCCACCTAGGGTCAGGTGACCCCCTTGTCCAGTGAGTTTTGGCCTGGGGGCAGGGCTGTGTCAACCACACCCCACTCCATGCCCCCAGCATCTAGCTCAACTGCTTTCCCTTAATTTGTCCACTTACCTGCTTGTTGGCTACTTTCTTCTCCGTGGTACTCAATGTTCCTGCCTGTGTAATGGGCACGCTTTAAGGCAGCTTATGAAGATCAAAGATCATAAG
>NW_022164894.1:0-1866 GCF_008728515.1 Papio anubis
CTGCCCCTATGGTGGGTCTCTGTCCAAGGAAGATGTAGCCCTGGTCCCCTAGGCTGACTGGGGCTCAGAGGAAATGCTTGGCGCAGAACGTAGGAGCTAGAAGGGTTCTTGGAATTCAGGTGGGGAAACTGAGGCCCAAAGAAGGGAGTCCTCACATTTGAACTGTGTCTGGAGAAGGTCTGATTCTCCTTCCTGAGTAGTAGGTTTGGCTTCAGTAGCCTGACCCTCAGTCAAGCTGGCTGTCCAGCCCAGCCACACCTCGGGGTGGGTGACCAGAGGCGGCGGTGCCATAAAACACGTTTCCTGGGAGATCCACCCCCAAAGCTCAAAACATTCCAGGCCTGGTGATTTGGGCATGCCCCCTTCCCTCTCGGCCCCGTTTCCCCATCTCTACAATAGCTGTGTTGGAGGAGACTTCTTTCTGAGACTGAGCTGCAGATGTTCTCCCGGGTGCCTACACCGCCCAGGTTGCTGGCTCCTCTGTGCCCACTCCTCAAGACAGTCAGCTCTTAGGTAAGGAAGGTGCCTTGGCCCTATCGGGAGTAGGAGCTGGTGTCCCTGAGCCTCCCAGACCAGTGGGGATGACCCAGGCTGCCTGCAAAGCTTCTGTCCAGCCCACAGACACCGCCTGGGAGGGTAGCCCCAGCCCTCGCAGCAGCTCTGAGAAGAGTCAGCCCTCACTTCAAAACTCACAGAGCCACCCATGCCTTCCCTCAGCGCAAAGAGGCTTTTAGGAAAATGAATCATCTCAAGTTCAAACCCATGGGGTTGCTGAAAGACGAGACAGTACAGGGTGAGCTGGTGCGAGGGAGCGCGGCTCTGTGCAGACTTTGCAGGGAGGGCACTTAGGAAAAGGCACTGGAGTCTGGGAGGCTGACCAGCTCAGGGTTAAAGGGAGGGGATGGAGCTGGAGTGAGCTGGCCTCATCCTCCCCCTTGGGCCTTCCAGCCTGGGCTCAGGTGATTCAAGGGAGCAAACACCTCCTTTTCCCGACCAGGGAGTTCTCGCCACGTTTTGGAATCCGTACCATTCCCTTGGGGGCTGGGGGGCAGCCCCCACCTCCAGACCTGGCTGGAACTGCTGCCTCAATTCTGGATCCAAAAGAACCTCTGGCAGCTTCTCCACCTCGCTCCCAGTCCAGCCTCACCTCCTCCCCCATGAGGGCCCCAATAGCAAATCTGACAATTGGAGGAACAAGGCAGGAAGGGCAGGGTCTGAGGGAGTGACCACCTCGGAAGGCAGCTCGGCCACCTTCTCTCCAGGACTCTCAGGCTTGCTTTCATATTGCTCCCTCGACATCCTTTTGCTCTCATCTGGTACGTAGACAGACAGATGGTCTTTAAAAACAACAACACTGTTGACGTGGAGCATTCGTCCCCTTTGGGATGGTTTGGAGAAGTTAGGGTTGAGGGCATCCTCTCCTCTGCAGACTGCGGCAGTAATAGGTGAGATATAGAAAGTAAATAAAGGCCGGGCGTGGTGACTCACACCTGTAATCCCAGCACTTTGGGAGGCCGAGGTAGGCGGATCACCTGAGGCCAGGAGAACAGCCTGGCCAATATTGCAACATCCCGTCTCTACTAAAAATGTAAAAATTAGCTGGGCATAGTGGTGCACACCTGTAGTCCCAGCTACTCAGGAGGCTGAGGCAGGAGAATCACTCGCACCCGGCAGCTGGAGGTTGCAGTGAACCGAGATCCCGCCATCGCATTCCAGCCTGGGTGACAGAGTGAGACTCCATCTCAAAAAATAAACATAAAAAATAAAGTAAATAAAAAAGACATGCCCAGGCTGAAAAATAAGTTAATCATTATCCCCATGAATGAAAAGCAGAAAAGAAATGCAAAGTGGTTGGAGACTGAAGAG
>NW_022164895.1:0-1866 GCF_008728515.1 Papio anubis
TTAAAATCTCAATTATATGGTGCTTATAAGAGATATACTATAAAAAAATGTTGAAAGTAAAATGATGGACAAATATATACCATGCAAACTCTACTCCTCCCCAAACAAACGCTGGCATAGTTATATCAATATCAGACAAAGGAAAGGAGAATTAGTGGATAGTAAGAGGAATATTTAATACTAATGAAAGGGGCTAGGTGTGGTGGCTCACACCTGTAATCCCAGCACTTTGCGAGGCTGAGGCAAGTGAATCACCTATAGTCAGGAGTTTGAGACCAGCCTGGCCAACATGGTGAAACCCCATCTCTACTAAAAATACAAAAATTAGCTGGGCATGGTGGTGGGTGCATGTAATCCCAGCTACTTGGGAGGCTGAGGCAGGAGAATTGCTTGAACTCGGGAGGCAGAGGTTGCAGTGAGCCAAGACCATGCCATTGCACTTCAGCCTGGGCAACAAGAGCAAAACTCCATCTCAAAAACAAAACAAAACAAAACAAAAAACAAAACTAATGGAAGGGATTAATTAACTAGTATCCCGGCCCGCGGGATCGTCGAAGCAGGCCCTGGAGGAGGGAGTGGGAATTTGGGGAACAAGAGACACGAGAAATGGAGACAAGACAGTGCTCTGATCAAGTCTCGTTTAATGGCGGTAATGCAATGCCTTATATACACTTGGAGGGGAAGGGGTTGGGCCAGAGGCGGAGATGATCTCATCGCGGAGGGTGTGGCCAGGTAGGTATTGGTTTCTCCGGTCCGATGTCATGTTGCGCCTGCGCTGTCAGTTGGAAACTTTCCCGGGCGCGGGATGGCGCCTGCGCTACAAAGTAACAATTTTCGCGCGCCCGGGAAAGATGGGTGAAGAAGAAGCAGGAAGAGCGCCATCTTGTGTGAGGTATTTAATACAGGGGAAAAAGACAAATCTAGGGAGGAGGCATGGGGTGGAAATGAATAGAGCTCAGGCGTTTTTTAATCGTCAGTTATTATTTGCTATGGCCAGGGCGCGCAGCTCCGGACAAACTAGGAAAATAAAAAAAATTTAAATCTGTATACACCTAATAATATAGCTTCAAAATACGTAAAGAAAAATTTCACAGACTTAAAGGGAGTAACAAATTCATAATCCTGTTTGGGCATTTTTTAATACATCTCTCAGTATCTGATAGAACAAGAAGACAAAAAAAAACCCTATAGGAATATAGAAGATCTGAACAATGCCATTAACAAAGTCCACCTACTTGATATATATATAGAACACTGTCCGCAACAACTGCAGAATTTACATTTGTTTCAAGTGCATATGGAACATTTACCCAAATAGGCCATATACTGGCCTTTAAGGCAATTTCAAAAACATTTCAAAGGTTTAAAATCACATGGAATATGATTACAGATAACAGTGAAATTAAACTAGAAATCTATAACAAAAAGATAAATGGAAAAATCACCACATATTTTTAAATTAAGCAATGCACTTCTAAATAACCTGTAGATCAAAGAAGAAATCATAATGGAAATAAAACATTTTAAACTGAATTATAGTAAAAAATGTGTGGGATACAACTAAGAAGAAATTTAGAGAAAAAATATATTAAAAGCTTTGATAAGTAAAGATAAAGGCTGATAAAATCAGTTGTCTAAATATATCAAAACGTAAGAAGGAAAATTAATAACATGTGAAACATATAATAGCTCAGAGTATCAAAAAAAAGCTGGTTTCTTAAAATAAAAAATTTATAAAATTCTAGCAAGACTGATGAAGAAAGACAAAGAGCAATGTTAGGAATGAAAAGGATCTGTCACTGTAGACCAAGCAGAAACGAAATAGGTAATGGGAGAATATTGTGAACAACTTTATATCAATACATT
>NW_022164896.1:0-1866 GCF_008728515.1 Papio anubis
TTAAATAACAATTAGCCATTTTGGTCTTTATAATATTAGTTAAAATACTTAAAAAAGGATATTTCTGATACTTTTTAATCTCTCACATGAACATGTAAGCGAAACATTTTAGAGTCTTGGCAATATAAGTTGAGAGTTAAACTACATCTAAAACTTGAATGTTGTTTTTCAAGAGCCATCAAATATTTTAAATAAACATTTTTTAAAGAAAAATAAAATAAAAATAGAGTAATATGTGCCACATTTTCTTAATCCAGTCTATCACTGATAGACATTTGGGTTGGTTCCAAGTCTTTGCTATTGTGAATAGTGTCACAATAAATATGCGTGTGCATGTGTCTTTATAGCAGCATGATTTGTAATCCTTTGGGTATATACCCAGTAATGGGATGGCTGGGTCAAATGGTATTTCTAGTTCTAGATCCTTGAGGAATCTTCCTTTGTAGGGACATAAATGAAACTGGAAACCATCATTCTAAGCAAACTATCGCAAGGACAGAAAACCAAACACCGCCCATTCTCAATCATAGGTGGGAACTGAACAATGAGAACACTGGGACACAGGGTGGGGAACATCACACACCGGGGCCTGTAGTGGGGTGGGGCGAGGTGGGAGGGATAGCATTAAGAGATATACCTAATATAAATGATGAGTTGATGGGTGCAGCACGCCAGCATGGCAGATGTATACATATGGAACAAACCTGCATGTTCTGCACATGTACCCTAGAACTTAAAGTATAATTTAAAAAAATAGAATAATACACATTTGACTTCCTGATTGGTAAAAATACTCTAGAGATCTTGTTTATTTGTTTTAGGCAGGTATTACTAATATTTCATTTCTTATAGGCAGTACAAAGATGTGGCTATGGATATTAATTTCAGACAATGAGGGACAATATTGAGGCCCTTCCACTGTAAACTGTGTGTCCTCAGGCAATTGTCCGACCTTCTCAGAATAAATTTACTTGTCTCTGAAAGGGCAAAATAAGACTGCTTACTGTAAAGAGGTTCTGACAACTAAATAATGTAACGTATGTACTAGTGTTCTTTCTATTGATATTAGAATAATAGTTCCTCAAAGGGGTAGAGAAATGATTGCAAAGGTCATACATAAAAAATATTTAGCAGAATGCCAGAGATAGTTATTAAAAAATATTGTTTTTCTATTACTATTACTATAATCATATTATTAGGGTGTTTTCATTTTAATTTTAACTATTTTTAAATTGAAGTCAAATGAGATAAAAGCTTTACAGGAATGTAATATATCCTTGCAGATGGAAAAGCCTACATAAAGCTTATTATAACAAATAGTAAAGTTTCAGAAATAACAATTCATTCCAATATATAAAATGTAGTAGCCTTCCATTAAGTAGTTAATATTTACTAAATAATAAATCAATGCTTTGTTAATCGCTTTGATAATTATAATTACCTCTGAACATCTGTGTAGTTTATATATCTGTGTAGTTTATGTATATAACCTGAACATCTGTGCAGGTTACCTGATCAGTTTGCTAATAGGAAGCAGAAAGGTTTAAAATATTTTTATCGTTAGCTCCTTCGTTAGGTTTCTTGAAAAAGTCCAGATAATTCATATACATGTTAGTCTAAAGTTCTTTTTCTTTTTCAGATAATTAAAGAAACCATTTCTAGCCGGGCGCGGTGGCTCAAGCCTGTAATCCCAGCACTTTGGGAGGCTGAGACGGGCGGATCACAAGGTCAGGAGATCGAGACTATCCTGGCTAACACGGTGAAACCCCGTCTCTACTAAAAAATACAAAAAACTAGCCGGGCGAGGTGGCGGGCGCCTGTGGTCCCAGCTACTCCGGAGGCTGAGGCAGGAGAATGGCGTAAACC
>NW_022164897.1:0-1866 GCF_008728515.1 Papio anubis
CTGCTCTTCAGATCCACATGTTCCTCGCTATTTTCTCAGAGCCCAGACCAGGACTAGGAGGGTCTGTCAAGGGCTTCTACCCACCCAGGAACCACACAGAGCAGCCACAGGCCCTCCAGAAGGCTCGCTGACTTGCCCTGTGACCTCAGGCTAGTCCTTGCCCACTCTCGGCCTTACTCTCCTACACTGCTCATTTCGGAGACCCTTCTGGTCTGCATGTCTGGAGCTTGAGGCTGACAGTGAGCCAGCAAATCTTGCATTAGGAAGGCCTCGCAGGAGGAGGCAGCATTTGGGCCGGGCTCTGAAGAGCACAGGCCATCAGGAACAGAGAATGGGGAGTGGTATTCCAGGCAGAAGGAACATTCCAGGCAAAGGCATAGAACAAGAATGTGAGTTTGAGAGTGGTTTAGCCTCTTGTGACAGGCCCATCAGGTGAGTGAGCCCATGTGGCCTTTGGGGCTTGAGCTCCGTAGGGCCTGGGCTAAAGGCGGCTGTGCCTCCAGGAGGGGTGGGGCAGGGCGCCCTCTGATGGTCCTGGTTGGTAATAGCAGGGGTTGGGGAAGCACTGCCTGGAAACCAGCCACAGACCTGAACAGATCCTGAGCAGGTAGGCCTGTGTGTGTGTGTGTGTGTGTGTGTGTGTGTGTGTGTGTACACGCGCATATGTACATGTGTGACTGTGTCAGCATATGATGAACTCATGTGTCTGTGTCACTGAGTCTGGGGATATGTGATTATGCACCTCCCCGGGGGAGTGCATCTCAAGCTGTGTGACTGACCCCCTGTAACCGTGTGTGGGGTGGGTATTAACATGTGACCAGCAGCCGGGGCAAACCAGTGAAACCCCATCTCTACACAAAAAATTTAAAATTAGCTGGGCATGATGGCATGTGCCTGTGGTCACAGCTACTTGGGAGGCTGAGGTGGGAGGATCCCTTGAGTCTGGGAGGTTGAGGCTTCAGGGAACTGTGATCACACCACTGTACTCCAGCCTGGGTGACAGAGTGAGACTGTCCAAAAACAAAAAATGTGACCAGCTGCATGCCTGGCTGCTGTGTGTGTGAACCCATGTGTGTACTTGTGTGTCTAAATGGCAGTGGTATCTGGGCGAATAAGTGGGGCAAGATCAAGCCTGTTCTGGCTGCTTAGGGCCACGATGGCCCCTCAGAGACTGCCTCTGTGGCCCTCTGTGAGTCCTCATGACCTCTGTTAACCAGGCAGCCCAGGAGGCAGTGCCGCCGGCAGACATCATATTCTCAGTGAAGAGTCCACCGAGTGCCAGCTGCGTGGTGATGGTGTCTCGTGGCATCTTGGCAGATGAGCCACCCAGCC
The DNA here is from genome assembly GCF_008728515.1 of Papio anubis. Classification (NCBI taxonomy): domain Eukaryota; kingdom Metazoa; phylum Chordata; class Mammalia; order Primates; family Cercopithecidae; genus Papio; species Papio anubis. The sequence continues at coordinate 1,333 of NW_022164897.1, forward strand.
TGGACCCCGTGCAGAGCTTCTCCCAGGAGGCAGTGGACACAGGCAGAGTCCTGTACCTGCACTCCCGCCCTGAGGCCTGGAGCGATGCCTTCTCGCTGGATGTGGCCTCGGGCCTGGGTGGTCCCCTCAAGGGCGTCTGCGTGGAGCTGGAGGTGCTGCCTGCTGCCATCCCACTGGATGCACAAAACTTCAGTGTCCCCATGGGTGGCAGCCTCACCCTGGCCCCTCCACTGCTCCGTGTCACCGGGCCCTACTTCCCCACTCTCCCAGGCCTCAGCCTGCAGGTGCTGGAGCCACCCCGGCATGGGGCCCTGCAGAAGGAGGACGGACCTCAAGCCAGGACCCTCAGCGCCTTCTCCTGGAGAGAGGTACAGCTGTGAGAGAGGCCCAGGGGCTGCAGCCCAGCTCTGGGACACAGAATACCCAGGGAACCCTGGGTACTCCCAGTGTGGGGGTTATACACAGAGAGGAGATAGGGAGTCACATATCAGAAGCACCTGTGCTTTAAATACTGTATCTCCTTTCTTCCTCACA
>NW_022164898.1:0-66160 GCF_008728515.1 Papio anubis
CCAGCACCCTGTCCGTGGCTGCCTGCAGGACTTCGTGGCTGCCCAGGTTCTGGTTTCCATTTGGAGCCGCGCTGTGAGTCAGAACACCTGGGCGCCGAGAGTAGGCAACTGCCTGAGGTAACCGACCGAGGAGGAGGGTAGTCTGGGACACCTGGAAGGGCCACAGCATGCCGGTAACCCTCGCCAGGACCTCATTTGACCCGAACAAGCACCGACCCATCGAGACCTCCTCGGTGCACAGCAACAGCCGGAAAGGTCCTGATGAGGCCATAGGACCAGCAGTCACTTACGTGGCCGCCTAACCTGGGTCGAGCCCTTCCTGGAGCCCCAAGCGAGGCAGGGTCCTCGCAGCACCCAGTCTGCTCTACCTCCTTCACCCAGGGGTGGCTGCAATGGGAAACGCCTCAGAAAAGATGTCCAAGTACCCCTAGGAGGCTGGGGGACGTCCATGGAGAGTCCTCCCGTCTCAGAGCCCATTATGGAGGCACGACAGGGAGCCTTTCCCTGCGCGTGGTCAGGCTGCCCTGGAAAGCTCCCTGTGCGACCAGCTGACCCATGGTCCCGGACCCGTGCTGGGGAGCAGCAGTCCCCCTGTCTGCTGAGTGAGAACCTTTGGGACGGACCCCCTCAGGCAGCTCCATGGCAGGGAGTTCTACCCCAGCAGGATTCTGCCACGGAAAGCACGCTGGCCAAGGCTCTGTGAGGCACTGCCCTCGGGGGCCACGGAGGGATGGACCCTGAACGGACACTACTGTGTCTGGAATTGGTGGGTTCTTGGTCTCACTGACTTCAAGAATGAAGCCACTGACCCTCACCATCAGTGTTACGGTTCTTAAAGATGGTGTGTCGGGAGTTTGTTCCTTCAGACGTTCAGATGTGTTTGGAACTTCTTCCTTCTGGTGGGCTAGTGATCTCACTGTCAGGACTGAAGCTGCAGACCTTTGTGGTGAGCATTACAGCTCTTAAAGGCAGCCTGGACCCAAAGAGTGAGCAACAGCAAGAATTACTGCAAAGAGCCAAAGAACAAAGCTTCCACCGGTGTGGAAGGGGACCCTATTGGGTTGCGGCTGGCTCGGGCAGCCTGCTTTTATTCTCTTATCTGACTCCACCCACATCCTGCTGATTGGTCCATTTTACAGAGAGCTGATTGGTCTATTTTACAGAGAGCTGATTGGTCCGTTTTGACAGAGTGCTGATTGGTGTGTTTGCAATCCTTGAGCTAGACACAGAGTCGCAGAGTGCTAGTTAGCTAGATACAGAGTTAGCTAGATATAGAGTACCAATTTGGTGTGTTTACAAACCCTGAGCTAGACACAGAGTGCTGATTGGTGCATTTACAATCCTAGTCCTCCAAGTCTCCACTAGGTTAGCTGGATACAGAGTACCAATTGGTGTATTCACAAACCCTGAGCTAGACACAGAGTGCTGATGGGTGCACATACAATCCTCTGGTTAGATATAAAAGTTCTCCAAGTCCCCATTAGTTCAGGAGCCCAGCTGGCTTCACCCAGTGGATCCTGCCCTGGGACTGAAGGTGGGGCTGCCTGCCAATCCCCAACCGCACCTGCACTCCTCAGCCCTTGGGCTGTCCATGGGACTGGGGCCATGGAGCAGGGGAGGGCGCCCGTAGGGGAGGTTCAGGCCACGGGAGCCCACCACAGTGGGAGGAGCTCAGATGTGGCCGGCTGCAGACCCCGAGCCCTGCCCCACCGGGAGGCAGCTAAACCTGGTCAGAATTTGAGTGCAGTGCCCCCAGCGGGCACTGCTGGGGGATCCCGCGCAACCTTGGCAGCTGCTGGCCCGGGTGTTCAGCCCCTCACTGCCCTGGGCTGGTGGTGGCTCGGTGTGCGGGCCCACCTAGCCCCTGCCGGCGCCCACGCTTGCGGGAAGTCACTCTGGCCCGGGAGCTCCGTGTGCAGCCCTGGTTCCTGCCCGGGCCTCTCCCTCCACACCTCCACACAAGCAGAGGGAGGCAGCTTTGGCCTCAGCCAGCCCAGAGAGTGGCTCCCATGGTGCCGTGGTGGGCTGAAGGGCTCCTCAAGTACCGTCAGAGTGGATGCCGAGGCTGAGGAGGTGCTGAGAGTGAGGGCTGCTAGCACATTGTCACCTCTCACTACTACTCCCAGGAGACACAGACACGTGGAATAAGTCTCAGAAAAGGCACACTGGCAGCACAGGAAGGCACTGCTCCTTTGTCGCTATTCTGATTTTCCTCTCCTTGCATTGTTTTTAAAAAGCACATTACAGCCTAAGATCAATGTCAACACTGGGTCCCCTTGAAGAAGCAACTCTTTGAACCCCTCTCTGGCTGTTGGATGGAAGGCAAATGCTTTTGGGTTTTCTTCCTCCTTTACTTTTTTGGAGGAGGGTAGCTGGGAGTAGGGAGTGGGGTAAAGCCCACTACTGGGGTAGCATTTTGAAGATTCAACGCTGGTATACGCATGTCCTTCCGGGTGAGTTGACCTGTGGCGTCGCACAGTGATCCTGGGCCCTTTATGCCTGCTGTAGATCAGAACTGTTTTCTTACCTTTAAACGTAATGACGAGTATGCTTCAGTATGTTTAGCAAAATCACTCTCTTGAATCACTTAACTTTTGAGATTAAAAAAAAAAAAAAAGCCATACCACAGCTGTCTTTATGCAAGCAAGAGTACAACTACTCCAGCGTGATCTGTCATCTAAAGACTTGAAAACAAAAATAAAGTTACTTATAGTCACTGCGTAAGGAGAGATGGAATGTATTCTAATTAACACAGACCTTTGAAAGGCTATACTAAGTATAGAACTTTTAAACCTTGCTTTGTATGAATTGTACCTTTTGAGCATAAGCTGCACTTTTATTTTCTAATGCAGAGGATAAACAAGTTAAATACATTCTTTGAGGATAGCAGCAGACATTCTGTTTGGCACCACATTACAATGTGCTTATTTATACGATATACACATTTCCTTAGAAATCATGGCCAAGATGTGAGGGTGGAATGCACAAAACAGACGCTGAGGAGAAGGAGGGCAGTGTTTCACAAAATACAAAGAAAAGGACCAAAAGAATTCTAACTCTATTAACTTTTCCAAATATTCCTATCCCTTTAGTTAACATCATCTTATTGTATCATTATGCCACTAAGGGAGAGGGGTTTTGACTCTGTTGGGTTTTATTTGAATGAGTGCATAACAGCCTATATTTGAAGGAAAATGTCTCCTTCCCATCTCCTACAAAACTCCAAATATCAGGTGCAAGAGTTATGTAGAAGGAAAAGAGGCGGAAATAGAAAAAAAAAAAAAAAAAAAAGACCCTTATAAGTAGTGAATGCCAAGGGAAAATAACATGATGATTTCAGAGGAGACTCTGCAAATTAGTCTTTCTTGGAGAACATAGGCAAATAACTATGTATTATTGAAATTTCATCACTGTATCTTTTATATCAATACCCTCACCACTATATATCTTGTATCTCCACAGTATACCATTTACCTGAAAACGTAATTGTGGGTTTTATGAGGCCAGAAAAATGAACTGAGTTTTCATCGTTAACCAAAGACCTCAAATGAGGGGAGTCAACAGTGATCACGGGGGAAAGTACTTTTTTTTTCAGATGATTTTATTTGATATTTAAAACAGGGAGCTATAGTGCATTCTAGTTTACACTTATGCTCCAACATGTGTTGTGGAAACTTAGGGTACCTACCTATTTCATCTGACACATGCTCGTTTCTGATTCAGAATCAGCTTGGGCTCCTGCAGTAGGCCCAGGTCTCGGCTGACTCTGACTTCCAATACAAAAGCCATCACTAGCATTCTATAAAGAGAACTGCTCTTAACATTAGGGACTGAGAGAAGTCCATGGGATAAAAAGGAAAGGGTTTTCTCATGAGAAAACATGTCAGGAAAATAAAGAACATCTTCTACCTCTGTTTCAGATTTTCAAAATGCTTATTTTAAACCAAGTATTATTTCTGTGTCCAAAATAAGTTTTAAGGATATCTGTTCTTCCATACAAAATAGGTTAGGCTGCGGGCTTCTTACAGAACTCATGGATGGTTCTGCTTATGATACTCTGCATGCTACTCTTTAGTGGGTGAGGAGTTTCAGGTTGCCTAGCAACTTGCTGACTTGTAAAACTCATCTTTCCCTCACAGAAAGAAAGGAAGGAAAACAAAGCAAAGTCAAAAGTGAAAGACAATCTTTAGAGTTTCAGGAGTAAATCTATATGTGGCTTTTGTCAAGCACTTAGATGGATATCAATGCAGCAACTTGTTTTAAAAAATGAACAATTTGGCCGGGCATGGTGGCTCACACCTGTAATCCCAGCAATTTGGAAGGCTGAGGCAGGCAGATCACCAGAGGTCAGGAGTTTGAGACCAGCCGGACCAACATGGAGAAACCCCATCTCTACTAAAAATGCAAAAATTAGCCAGGTGTGGTGGTGCATGTCTGTAATCCCAGCTACTCGGGAGGCTGAGGCAGGAGAATCACTTGAACCCCAGAGGCAGAGGTTGCAGTGAGCTGAGATCGCGCCATTGCACTGGAGCCTGGGCAACAAGACCGAAACTCCACCTCAAAAAAAAAAGATGCACAATTTAACTTCCCAAAAAAGTTGTTACTTGCCTTTTCCAGTTGTTGACAAACACACTAGGGTGTGATATTCTATTTTATGTTATGTTAACGTAATGTATAAACTCAAGGCTTTTTATTCTTTGTGATAAATCCTGTTTTAACATGTCACAAAAGAGGAACCACCATTCTAATTAGATTTACTATATCAAGATGTGGTTCAAATAAGACTACTGGAGTTCAGTGAACACTAAAACTATGAAACAATTACTTTTTCTATTAAAAAAACACCATGGATTTAACTTATGAAAATCCAAATATAGGATAGTAATTTTTCTTTATTTTTTAAGCAAACTGAATTTTTGTAAGACTATTGCAGGTGTTTAAAAAGAAAGACAAATTGTTTAATCTAATATTGTAAGTAGTTGTCATATTCTGGAAAATTTAATAGTTTTAGAGTTAAGATATCTCCTCTCCTTGGTTAGGCAAGGAGAAAGCTCCTCAGCACTGTGGAACAATGCCCTGGCTTTAAGGTTTAGCTGTACCTCATGCTTCTTCTGAAAATCCTATTTGTTGGTTATAATCACAGAAACTGATTAGTTGGTCAGTTTAAAGTACTCATCACTCTGGATAGACTGAGATGTTCCCTCACAACAGATGATCTGTAGCACTGTAAGATACTGACCTTTACAACTGTTTAATCATTTTATTTTTGTACAGTATTAGTGACTATGTTATTTTGTTTCCTTTTTTTCTTTTTTTTTTTTTTTTTGTATTTTTAGTGGATACAGGGTTTCACTGTGTTAGTCAGGATGGTCTCGCTCTCCTGATCTCATGACCTGCCCATCTCGGCCTCCCAAAGTTCTGGGATTAGAGGTGTGAACCATTGTGCCCATCCTTGTCCCATTTTTGTAAATCAAATGACATTTTAAAAGAGGATTCTGACAGTAGATATTTTGTATGTATGTATTTATGTTGTACAAATAAAAATAATAAATGACAAAAAAAATGACTACATTACAAGAGGGCAAATAAACTGTAATTTATTTTATTGTGATACCTCCTTGATTTGCTCCAAATCTGTGTGTGGACCTACAGGTCAGCTTTTTTCAGCCACTCCTTCATCTTCTGATATAAAATTAATTTTCTTCACGAACCCTCTGGGAAAAATCTGTAGGCTTAGGACGTTATAATGATAAATGGTAGATGAAAAGCTTTAAAAATTCATGTTTATATAATTACTCCTCAGGCCATGGTTCTCTCAACTCAGGGACTCTCCATCCCCCAAACACTAGCCCCCACCTCTCCTCAGAGTCACAGATGTGTCACCCTCACACACAGCAGGAACAAAATTACCACATTTCTCCAACCTTTTACCACATCCAGTGATCAAAATCCCACGCCCAGAAGACCAAATATCACCCTTCCCGTGGCCTCATTGGTAGATGCCCTGCACATGTTTGGGGCATGAACCAGGTCTAATGACAATGACACAGATCTCTCAATGGCTTTCCAAATTACTTGATATCCTACTACACCTTGATAATTCCTTTATTCTTTTTTTTTAAAAAAAAAAACGGAATCTCACTTTGTCACCCAGGCTGGAGTGCAGTGGCACGATCTCAGCTCACAGCAACCTCCACCTCCTATAATTCTCCTGCTTCAGCCTCCCAAGTAGTTGGGACTACAGGCGCATGCCCCCACACCTGGCTAATTTTTTTTTGTATTTTTAGTAGAGATGAGGTTTCACCATGTTGGCCAGGATGGTTTCAATCACCTGACCTCGTGATAGGCCCGCCTTGGCCTCCCAAAGTGCTGGGATAACAGGCTTTTGCCACTGTGGCCAATCTGAAAATTCATTTATTCTTTCATGCTTTATATTTCAAACTTTTCCAGGCCTTTTATTTGTCACAAATACTCACATTTCATCTCACTTGCTGTGAATTTGTGCACTTCCTCCTGCACTGATGTATCAGGTAATTTGAAAAAGTATTTGGGTCACTGCCATGTGAAGTCGGCAAATATCCCCACATTCTTATTCTCATGTTTTTAAATTGAAAAATTGTGTTGTGCCCCGGTTCAGCCTAATTATATCACTTCTTTCCTGCCCTCTAGAGACTACTTTGTTAATCGTGAAATCGTTTAATAGCAACCACCTTATAATTCCCCACCAAACCACTTTAATTGATTAAATCTCTTTATCATTGAAACAATCCCCTAATTCAAATTAGTTTATGAGCAGCTCCTACCCCATATCATTTTTCCCTTAAAAAGAGCCTGAAAAGATCAGCATTCACTAAGTTACAATCTCCTCACATCCCCCACACATTAGACTTAGTAACATCACCAATAATGTCCATAATGATGTCTATGTTAATAAATCTTTATTAGTGCACAGTTATCTCCCCACAGTTAAATCCAATGAGTTCCTCTGTGATTTGATAAAGCATAATTGGACCCTGACCTTATTTGGGGATGATTACATTTCTCAGGCTTCTTTGACACCTTGGGCTCCTGACTGCCTTTAAACTACCTGCTTTCCCCTTCCCAGTGTTTCCCCAGGGTCCTCTCTCCCCTTCCCAGTGTCTTTCACAAGGTCTTCTCTTCTCCTCAACGTTTGGAATAAAACCCTAGTTTATTTTTGTGTGTGTTTGTTTTTGTTTTTGTTTTTTGAGATGGAGTTTCACTCGTGTTGCCCAGGCTGGAGTGCAATGGTGCAATCTCGGCTCACTGCAACCTCTGCCTCCCAGGTTCAAGTTCTTCTCCTGCCTCAACCTCTCGAATAGCTGGGATTACATCCACACACCACCATGCCCAGCTAATTTTTTTCTATTTTTGGTAGAGACTGGGTGTCACCACGTTGGCCAGGCTGGTCTTGAACTCCTGACCTCAGGTGATCCACCCGCCTCAGCCTCCCAAAGTGCTGGGATTATAGGCGTGAGCCACCGTGCCTGGCCATGTTTTTTTAATCACATGTTTTCCCCACTAGACTAATTGCAGAAAAGCCAGCTTGAGAAACCTAAGTATCCCATTGACTGTTACCCTTCTCATGCAATACTATGGGGACCTCTCAAGACTCTATTCTAGACCCTGTTTTCTCTTTTACACTTTCTTAAAAATCTCATGCATCTCTTCAATTGATTTAATTTCTTCTATAGTTTTCTGTCTGATGACAATGTCTAAAAAATTTGTTTAGATTTCAGTACAGAGGTATCCTTCCAACTTGCAAACAGGCACTTAAAACATATCTCATAGTGAAGCCATTAACTCCCACCTCCCTGACCATTTACTGCCCTTTAGTCTCCAGTCTAAAGTGATGGCTGCACTGGAGACCCAGAGATTTAGCAGCAGCACAAAGTCTCAGAGCCACGTAACTAAATCAAGGGCCACTGTTATCTGCACCCTGAGCATTATTATCACGCTCCACTTTCATCCCAGATTCAAACATATGTTTCCACCCTATATTCACTATGCTTCTGTTTCACTTTAAATTGTCAGTTCATCAGAGGTTATGCTTTTGGTTCTCTGTTATTTTGTTTCTTGTGTTTTGTTTTTTGTTTTTGAAAAGGACCTCGCTCTGTCATTCAGGCAGAAGTGCAGCGACAGGACACACATTACTTTTTTAAACTGCCACCTAAGTAAGCATTCTCTCTTCTCCTCATCGTTTTGAATAAAACTCTACCTTTCCTTCCACTGATTTAATTTCTCATTATACATTTATTTATCTTTGTGAGTTTTTAAGGGCCCGTTTTCCCCACTAGACTAGTTGCAGAAAAGCTAACTGCAAAAACATGTCATTTCCCATTGACAATTACCCATGAACTATAATTCCACAGAAATTCCATATGCACAGTCATCTAATCTGCCCTTATTTGGCCTTTACAAACTGCCTGTGTTGGATTAAAAATCATCTACAGATAAAAATGTATTGATAAAATAATGGAAGTTGAAGCTGGCTGGTAAAAATGTTTTCCATTGCTCATCAAAACAGAAATAAATGGATTTACCTGTTGACTCTACATTACGTTTCATTGGAATATGCCTACTTTTATGCAGTGCCATGCTGTTTAATTGCTGCAGTTGTGTAATATATTTTGAGACCAGGTAGTGTGATTTGTCCTGCCTTTTTTTTTTTTTTTTTTTTTTTTTATGGAGTCTCGGTCTGTCGCCCAGGCTGGAGTGCAGTGGCACGATCTCATCTCACTGCAACCTCCGCCTGCCAGGTTCAAGCGATTCTCTTGCCTCAGCCTCCCAAGTAGCTGAGACTACAGGCATGTGCCACCACACCTGGCTACTTTTTTTGTATTTTTAGTAGAGACGGGATTTCACCATGTTAGCCAGGATGGTCTCGATCTCCTGACCTTGTGGTCTGCCTGCCTCGGCCTCCCAAAGTACTGGGATTACAGGCATGAGCCACTGCACCCAGCCTACTTTATTCTTTCTGTTCAAAATTGCCTTGACTATTCAGGGTCTTCTGTGGATACACATGAAATTTAGAATTGTTTTTTAAATTCTATTTAAAATACTTCTGGAATTTTTATAAAAATTGCATTGAATCTATAGACCATTGCTGGTAGCGTGGACATTTTCACAATATTAATTCTTCCAATAGATAAACATGCCATATCTTTTGGTTCATTTGTGTCTTATTTAGTTTATCTTATCAATGTTTTATACTTTTGTGTAGAAATATTTCACCCCCTTGGTTAATTGTATTTCTAAATATTCTATTTGATGTTATCGTAAATGAGATTGCTAATCTTAATCCTTTTCTTCACCTATATCCAACTTCAGTAGCTTTAAAGTGTAAGCATAATATGTATGAGAATTTGGCAGATGAGAGGAACTCAAATTTTGTAGTTCTGTAGGATACAGGTTCCCAGTTCAGCACCCTGTGTCGCTGCTTGGGTGCATGGGGGACACTAGGTACTGGACTGGGTGGAAATGCTGGGGACTTTAAGGCCTAGTTCATGCAGGCAGAAAATAAAAGTTTCTGATCCTGGGTACTCTCCAAATGGTGGGACATGGGAAGGGAAAAACCACAAACATTAGAAAAAAAAATTCTATTGTGAAAAACCACTCTCTCGTGCTGACCTCTTCTGAATCCTTGTGCCCCATACTCTCCTGCCCAGATGGTGATGCAATTCTCCTTCAGCCCCTGACACAGCAGGTGTTAAACATATGGTCAACTGGGCACAATGGCTCATACCTATAATCCCAGCAGTTTGGGAGGCCAAAGTGGGAAGATCTCTCAAACCCAGGAATTCAAAGCCAGCCTAGGCAACATGACAAAACCCCATCTCTATAAAAAAAAAAAACAAAAATTAGCCAGGCATAGTGGCACATGCCTGTTGTCCCAGCTCCTTGGAAGGCAGAGATGGGATTGTTTGAGCCCTGGGAGGTTGAGGCTGCAGTGAGCCATGAATGTTCCACTGCACTTCAGTCAAAGTGGCAGAAAGAAATGCTGTCTCAAAAACAAACAAACAAGAATGATATAATGGTCTGTGTTTACATAGAAGGAGTTGAGCAGAGAAAGAATTTGGTTAATACTGTTAAGTTCTTCATGGCTATGATGAATGACAAATTTGTAAAGTGAACATATTAACATTGAGAGTTCTGTAAATATGGGTTATGATGAGCATTATGTGGCAATAAAAGTTGTCATATTCAATGAACTGTAAGCACATGATCAATGAATTTTTAAGCACAACCCCAACAATATTTATTTTATTCTCAAGTCACCCCTGTGAGGTAGGCAGTAATCATGCCAGGTCCTTGTGATTTGACTGATGGTGGAATGAGGCAGAGAGTGTGAGAGTCACCCAGCAGTGGGGAGCAGAGAGGAAATGGGAATGGACTGGAGTTCACTCATCTAACTCGGTCTTCCTCTGCGTGGTGCTCTTATGTCTCTCCATAAAGTTCAACGGGGTGTGGGCTTCATAGCTGGTGACCCAAGGATCCAAGAATTAAGTGAGGACCCAGCCCAACCTCATCTAAAGAAATAACACCTAAGTGTTCAATATATTTACAGAAGATCTATGAGGCTATTAATTAAATGTATACTATGTGCCAAGCACTGTGTTAAGCAGGGGCTTATGAGCTCCAGTTGACTTATTCTTTGGGAAACCTAAATACGGAGGAGATCACTAGCCTCATTTTACACATGTAGGGACTGCTGCTTAAAGGGAGTAAATGTATATACAGGGTCACTTGGCTGGTAATTGGTGAACTGGGGTCTCTAACACAGGCCACCTGACCCTGTACTTCAAGAAAGCTGGAGAGCCTCTTCCCAGCTGTCTATGAAAAGGCCAGAAACAGCAGAGAATAGCATTTGAACCTTTGATAAACAGGTGAGCTTTGCTTCTACTGATAGAGTACAATTCTGCTTCCTATGCTCCAAAGTCTCATTTTCCTAAAACTGAGGTTTGATGAGTGCTATGGTTTGGATGTTGTTTATCGGAAAAACTCATGTTGAAATTTGATGCCCAATGTGGCAGTGTTGAAAGGGTGAAACTAGTGGAAGATCTTGGATCTTGGAGATAGATCCCTCATAAATAGATTAAAGTGCTTATGTCAGGATACAAAAGGCCTTGCACTCATTCATTCTCTCCAGAGTAGATTGTTAAAAAGAGCCTGGCTTTCTCAATTTCTCTCTCTCTTTCACTTCCCTGTCATCATGTGATCGCTTTGCACAGGCCAATCCCCTTCCACTTACTGCTATGAGTGAGAGCAGAATAAAGCCCTCACCAAAAGGATGCCAGCTCCATGTTTCCTTTTGTATGAACTTGTTTTTATTCTATTGGGTGTATATTTAGCAGTGGAATTGTTGTGCTATGTGGTAACTCTATGTAAGTATTTGGAGCAGCTGCTAAAATGTTTTCTGAAATGGCTACTTCATTTTACCATCACATGAGAACCATATAAGGGTTGTGATTTCTCCACATCCCCCTCCCCATATACTTCCTATCTACTTAAATACACCCATACTAGTAGGTGTGAGTGACTTCTGATTGTGACTTTGATTTTCAATTTCCTAATTAATAACAATGTTGAGCATCTTTTCATGAGCTCATTGGCCACTTGAATCATTTATTTACTGACATGTTGTCATCACTAAGAATCAAAATGTTGTCTGATAGAGTATTTTTCTAAATTAATTTACTTGTGAGAAATTTACAAGGGCATAAAATAATTTACTCAGTAAATGTAATTGTCTTGTTTAATTTTAATGTTTTAGATGATTTTTTTGTTTTGCTTTTTGAGACAGTCTCCCTCTGTCACCCAGGATGGAGTGCTGTAGGAAGATCATGCCTCACTGCAGCCTCAACCTTCCAGGCTCAAAGGATCCTCTCATCTCAGCTTCCCAATTAACTGGGAGTTGAGGCATGCACCTCCACATCCAACTCTGTACTTTTTGTAGAGATGGGGTTTTGCTGTCTTGCCCAGGCTGGTCTTGAATTCCTGGGCTCAAGCAATCTGTCCATCTTGGCCTCCCAAATTGCTGGGATTTCAGATGTGAGCCATCATGCCTGGCCATGATGACTTGGTTTTCTTATTGGCATATTCTATACTGGCCAAATAAATTATCTGCAGTCTCAGTCCTTGTGGGGTAAGCAAAAATAATAACATAAAATAAAATCTACATTAATTTTGCATAATTATATACTAATTTTATATCCAAATCCATAACTTATATTGGCCTAGTTTTAAAGTTTTTTAAACAATATATGGGCCGGGCGCGGTGGCTCAAGCCTGTAATCCCAGCACTTTGGGAGGCCGAGACGGGCGGATCACGAGGTCAGGAGATCGAGACCATCCTGGCGAGCACGGTGAAACCCCGTCTCTACTAAAAATACAAAAATCCGTCAAGGAGAGGCTATGGGTTGCTTCAGTCCCAGCTACCGGGAGGCTGAGGCAAGAGAATGGCGAAACTGGGGGCGTGAGCTTGTGCAGTGAGCTGAGATCCGGCCACTGCATCTGTGCCTGGGTGACAGAGCCAGACTGCCTCAAAAACAATATATGTAATGGCCATGTAAATCAAAACATGGCTTCTTTAAATTAAAATAGATTTGAAAAAACACCAAAATCTTAAAAAATATTTTTAAAAGGGACATTTAAAACAATAAGTAATTTTCGATATGCTCCCAAGTATTTAAAATTTATTGCTTTTTTTACTTTCTAAATATTCTTATTTCAATTCTTGTAGCCTATGTGTTAAGAAAATTATTTATTACTCTCGGTTTTCTAACTTATTACCAAAATGTTGTTTATATTAATACATTTTAAAAACTCTATCAATAGTTTTAATATTGTTTATTCTTAATAATATTTACATGTGTCTTTCATATTTTCTGTATCTTTTCAACTGTATTAATGAATCAGAGAATATTCAATAAAAGGTCAAAAGGCAATGTCTCTTGTTTCATTTGTCAAATCAACAATCTGTGAAAATTGGATTATATTAAAAGATAATGTGACTATCTTGAACATCAACTGATTCTCCTCCATGTTCTGATTTATGCTGTCTGACTCCACTTTGTGAAAAAGCAAGCCCAGCAGGGACCAACAGGCAGAAGGCACTGCACACAAGTCCAGCTTGAGAGCAAAATGCATGTAGTTCCTAACATTTCAAGCTGTCTGGAAGAAGTTCTGAGAAGATCAAGACTAGAGAAGGCTGTGAAACTGACTTAACTTGACCTCTAAGGACAACAAACTGAAAGAACAGCAGAGGACCCAGGCCTTGCCTTCTACTTTTTCAGACTAAGGAGTTGTGATTACCATAAAAGAAAAGCAGAAATCCAAGCTCTGCTGCTCTGGCTCCATATTGGTAGAGGCTGCCGCCATCACTTGGGCTCCAACAGGGAGGTGCTGCTAGGACTGCACACCTCTTGGAGCCAGTGGGGACCCCGGCCCCTTCTGAGTTGGAGCTGGAGCTCCCCAGTGCCGCTGCAGGTGCCCAAGAACCTGCTCTGCAAGAACCAGCAGGAACCCCTTCTGGGCAGGGCTCCAGCCACCCAAACTGTAGCAGTGGGTCTGAGCCTCCCAGTGCTCTTGGAAGGGGCTGGAAACAGGCAGGATTTACCCTCCCAGTGCAGCTGCAACCACCGGACCAGGGCTGCAGACCTGGACCTCCCACTTAACGGGCAGGCAGGAGCAGGGGACAAGACGGAGACCTGCCCTTTCTGAGTTGGTGGGGCAGGAGCTTCTGGATGCAGCTGCTGCTGGTTGCCCTCCCAGGCACAGGGCCCTGGGCATCTCTGCAGCCTGCACCGTCAGTGGCCCCAGAAAGGATCTCCACGCACCCTTCCTCCTGTCCCTGCAGGCTCGGTGGTGTCTGGTTCCACTGCCTAGCTTCCATCTGCTCCTGGGGCCTGCTCCAATCTCAGAGCAGGGATTGGGGGCCAAACCCCAGGAACCTTGAATGGCAGCGCGAGGCTGATTGATTCCTAAGCAGAAGGGGTCAGGTCCCCAGTAAGGCCCCACATCCAGGCCTATTCTCTTAAGAGACAAAATAACGGAATTGATGGATTATGGCTCTGGACCAAGTGGAAGAACTCTTAAAGTAGAAGTATTTGTGTGAGAGGTTTCACAGAATAGGATGGTGCAGTCAGTCCCTTTACCCAGAAATCAAGAGAATCTGCAGTAGATCAGGATGGGAATGCTGTCACATACCTGTATTCCCAGCATGCAGCCGTAGATACGGGGAGGGATAGCATTAGGAGAAATACCTAACGTAGATGACGGGTTGATGGATGCAGCAAGCCACCTATGTATACCTATGTAACAAACCTGCACATTCTGCACATATATCCCAGAACTTAAAGCATAATAATTTAAAAAGTGTCTGTTCATATTCTCTGACCACTTTTTAATGGGGCTGTTTGTTTTTTTTCCTTATAAATTTGTGTAAGTTCCTTATAGATACTGGATATTAGTCCTTTGTCCGATGCATATTTTGCAAAATTTTTCTCCCATTCCGTAGGTTGTTTACTCTGTTGATAGTTTCTTTTGCTGTGCAGCAGCTCTTTAGTTTAATTAGATCCCATTTGTCAATTTTTTGCTTTTGCTGCAATTGCTTTTGATGTCTTTGTCAGGAAATCTTTGTCCATTCCTATGTTCAGAATGATATTGCCTAGATTGTATTCCAGGGATTGTGTAGTTTTGGGTTTTACATTTAAGTCTTTAAGCCATCTTGAGTTGACTTTTATATATGGTGTAAGGAAGGGGTCCAGTTTCTATCTCCTGCATATGGCTAGCCAGTTATCACAGCACTCTTTACAGAGTAGAAAATCCTTTTCACGTTGCTTGTTTTTGTTAGCTTCGTCCATGATCACATGGCTGTAGGTGTGTGGCCTTATTTCTGGACTCTGTATTCCAGTCTATTGGTCTATGTGTCTGTTTTTGTACCAGTGCCTTGCTGTTTTGGTTAACTGTTGCCCTGCGGTATAGATTGAAGCCAGGTAATGTTATGCCTACAGTTTTGTTCTTTTTGCTTAGGATTACCTGGGCTATTTTGACTCCTTTTAAAATGGAGACATTAAAAACCATTGAAAATATCAAGGAAGCCAGGAGCTTGTGTTTTGAAAAAATTAATAAGATAGGCCACTATCTAGGCTAATAAGGAAGAAAAGAGAGAAGATTCAAATAAACACAATCAGAAAATACTAAGGGGATATTGCCACTAACCCCAAAGAAATACAAGTAACCATCAGAGTATATTATGAACACCTCTATGCATATAAAGTAGAAAATCTAGAAGAAATGGATAAGTTCCTTGATATATACCACACTCCCAAGACTCAACCAGGAAGAAATTGAATCCCTGAACAAACCAATAGTGAGCTCTGAAACTGAGGCAGTAATACCCAGACTACCAGCTGAAAAAACCCTAGAACTAGATGGATTCACAGTTGAATTCTACCGGATGTACAAAGAAGAGCCGGTACCATTTATGCTGAAAATGTTCAAAAACATTGAGAAAAACTCATTCCTAACTCATCCTACAAGGCCCACATCATCCTGTTACCAAAACCTGGCAGAGATGCAACAAAGAAAGAAAACTTCAGGCCAATATCCTGACGATCACAGATGCAAAAATCTCAACAAAATACCGACAAACCAAATCCAGCAGCACATGGAAAAGTTCATCTACCATGATCAAGTAGGCTTTATTCCTTCAAGGTTGGTTTAGCATATGCAAATCAATAAACGTGATTAATCACATAAACAGAACTAAAAACAAAAACCATATTATCTCAAAAGATGCACAAAAGGCTTTTCATAAAATTCAACATCTATCATGTTAAAAATCCTCAACACACTACGCATTGAAAAAACATATCACAAAATAAGATCCATCTATAACAAACCCACAACTACCATTGTACTGAATAGACAAAAGCTTAAACCATTCCCCCTGAGAACCAGAACAAGAGAAGAATGTCCACTCTCATCATCCTATTCAACATACTGCTGTAAGTCCTGGCCGGAGCAACCAAGCAAGAGAAAGAAAAGGCATCTGAGAAGGAGAGAGGATTTGAAATAACCCTCTTCACAAACGTAATAATAGTATGATTCTATACGCAGAAATCCATTTAGTTCCTACCCAAAGGCTCTTAGCACTGATAAACAACTTAGTTATTTACCAAGTCTCAGGATACAAAAGCAATGGACAAAAAAATCCATAGCATTTCTATACACCAACAACATCCAATCGAGGGCCAAATCAAGACTGCAATCCCATTCACAATAGCCATAAGAAAAATAAAGTACCAGGAAATACATCTAACTAAGGATGTGAAAGATCTCTACAATTAGATTATAAAACACTGTTGAAAAGAAATTAGACATGATAGAAATCAATGGAAACACATTCTATGCTCATGAATAGGAAGAATCAATATTGTTACAATGGCATTGCTGCTCAAAGCAATTGATAGTTCGATGCTATTCTGATCAAACAACTGAAGTCATTTGGCACAGAAATTAGAAAAAAAACTATCCTAAAATTTCTATGCAACCAAGAAAGAGTTGGAATAGCCAAAGAAATCCTAAGCTAAAAGAACACAATTGGAGGCATCACATTAACCTAACTTTTCAAATTATATTCCAAGACTTCATTAACCAAACCACCATGGGTCTGGTACAAAAACATAGACAAATGGAACAGGTTAGAGAACCCAGAAATAAAGGCAACCCTATAACCTTCTGATCTTTGACAAAGTCTACAATAACAAGCAATGAAGAGCAGATTTTGTATTCATTAAATGGTACTAGGATAACTGGCTAGCTATATGCAGAAGATTGATACTGCACCAGTCCTTTTACCATATACAAAAATCAATTGAAGATGGATTAAAAACCTACACGTAGGACCTAAAACTATACAAATCCTAGACAAAAACATAAGACATACTATTCTAGACCTAGGCCATAGCAAAAATTTCAAGACCAAGTCTCCAAAGGTAATTGCAATAAAAACATATATAGACACATGGTACCTAAAAGATTATCCTCAGCAAAAGAAACTATCAACAGAAAAAACAGATAACCTATAAAATGAGAGAAATACTTTCAAACTGCATCTGACAAAGGTCTCATATCCAGAATCTACAAAGGGCTTGCACCCTCTGAAACCACAGCCTGAGCTGTACCTTGGCCCCTTTTAGCCACTGCAGTAGCAGCTGGGACAGGGCACCAAGTCCCGAGGCTGCACGCAGCAGCGGGGCCCTGGGCCTGACCTGCAAAACCAGTTTTTCCTTTTAGTCCTCCAGACCTGTGATGGCAGTGGCTGCTGCAAAGGTTTCTGACATGCCCTGGAGACTTTTTTTTTGTTTTTTGTTTTTTTTTTAAGACGGAGTCTCGCTCTGTCCCACAGGCTGGAGTGCAGTGGCGCAATCTTGGCTCACTGCAAGCTCCGCCTCCCGAGTTCATGCCATTCTCCTGCCTCAGCCTCCTGATTAGCTGGGACTACAGGTGCCCGCTACTTTTTTGTATTTTTAGTAGAGACAGGGTTTCACCGTGTTAGCCAGGATGGTCTCCTGATCTCATGATCCGCCCGCTGGGGCCTCTGAAAATGTTGGGATTACAGGCTTGACCTACCAGTGAGCCACCGTCCAGCCCTGCCCTGGAGACATTTTGCCTGTTGTCTTGGTGGTTAACATTGGGCTTCTTATTACTTATGCAAATTTCTGCAGCAGGCTTGAATTTCTCCCCAGAAAATGGGTTTTTCTTTTCTATTGCATCATTAGTCGGCAAATTTTCCAAACTTTTATGCTCTGCTTCCTCTTGAATGCTTTGCTGCTTAGAAATTTATTTTGCTAGATACCCTAAATCATCTCTCTCAAGTTCAAACTTCCACAGGTCTCTAGGACAGGGACAAAATACCACCAGTCTCTTTACATAGCAATAGTGACCTTTACTCCGGTTCCCAACAAGTTCCTCATCTCCATTTGAGCCCACTGTAGCCTGGACCTTATTGTCCATATCACTGTCAGCATTTTGGTCAGGGCCATTCAGCAAGTCTCTAGGAAGTTCCAAACTTCCCCACATCTTCCTGTCTTCTTCTCAGCCCTCCAAACTGTTCCAGCCTCTGCCTTTTACCCCGTTCCAAAGTTGCTTCCACATTTTTAGTTATCTTTACAGTAGCATTCTGCTGTACTGGTACCAGTTTACTGTATTAGTCTGTTCTCATGCTGCTAATAAAGATATACCCAAGACTGGGTGATTATAAAAGAAGGAGGTGGCCGGGCTCAGTGACTCACGCCTGCAATCCCAGCACTTTGGGAGGCCAAGGCGAGCAGATCACGAGATCAGGAGATCGAGACCATCCTAGCTAACATGGTGAAACCCCGTCTCCACTAAAAATACAAAAAATTAGCAGAGCATGGTGGTGGGCACCTGTAGTCCGTGCTACTCGGGAGACTGAGACAGGAGAATGGTGTGAACCCGGAAGGTGGAGGTTGCAGTGAGCCGAGATCGCGCCACTGCACTCTGGCCTGGGCGACAGAGTGAGACTCCATCTCAAAAAAAAAACCAAAAAACAAAAAGAAAAAACAGGAAGGAAGTTTAGTTGACTCACAGTTCACATGGCTGGGGAAGCCTCACAATCATGAATCATGGTAGAAGGCAAATGAGGAACAAAGTCATGTCTTACATAGTGGCAGGCAAGAGAACTTGTGTGAGGAACTCCCATTTATAAAACTATCAGATCTCGTGAGACTTGTTCACTACCATGAGAACAGTATGGAGGGAACTGCCCCCTGACTCAGTTATCTCCACCTGGCCTCACTGTTGACATGTGGGGATTATTACAATTCAGGGTGAGATTTGGGTGGGAATACAGCCAAACCATTATCAGAAGGTATGTCTTTTTTTTTTTTTTTTTTTTTTTTTTTTTGAGATGGAGTCTCACTCTTTTGCCAGGCTAGAGTGCAGTGGTGCGATCTTAACTCACTGCAACCTCCGCCTCCCAGGTTCAAGCGATTCTTCTGCCTCCGCCTCCCAAAGTGCTGGGATTACAGGTGTGAGCTACCACGCCCGAGCAGAAAGTATATCTTTTCTCTAACACATTCTACTGTGATATATCTCATTTTAGTCATCTTATACCCAAGGTGCCTTTCAGCCTTGCTTGTAATTGAACTGTAATTTTTAGTTTGAATTTTACACTTGTGTCACAATTTAGCCATTAGATGTCCTTTCTTCACCTGAGTGGCTTCTTGAGGCTTTCTGAGGGCACTCTTGAAAGCATCTGTGCTTTTTGATAATAAGATATCCTGCCCCTAAACTGTAACTAGCTCATTTTCAAAGACTACTGGCTCCTTTTAGAGGAGACTAGTGTTAGAGATGAAAATCTGGGCTCTGGGAGGTACATGAAATTGTTCCACAGAATGAGGAGAGATAGACAGGATGACATGAGATAAGAAGCTACTTGAGTCAGCAGAGGAATTACTCTTTCAAAGAGTCAAGAGTTTCTGTTGCTGATTCCAGTTTAAGTTCTTTTCTGTCTCATAATCCCCAGTTTCCCCTTTTCTCTAGTAGTTTTGAGTCAAACATATATAAGAGCCCTTGAAAGAGAATATGTTTATAATGTCCTCTAGATGTAGACATTCCATTTCTTCTTTTTGAATCTTACTCCAAGTGGCCTGAATTGATTCCCCAAGTCTGCTGTTCAGTTTCTCCTTGTTGCCATCCCTTGAGACTCAACTGCCTGAAAAGTAAGAGAAACCCAGGCTTACCTCAAGGAAACACCAAAGAGAACATATGCACAACATTCTTGTATTAGTCTATTCTCACACTCCTTTAAAGAACTACCTGAGACTGGGTAATTTATGAAGAAAAGAGGTTTAATCGACTCAGAGTTCTGCAGACTATACAGGAGGCGTGGCTGTGGAGTCCTCAGAAAACTTACAATCATGGCAGAAGGCGAAGGGGAAGCAGGTGTGTTTTCATGTGGCAGTAGGAGAGAGTGAACACACTTATAAATAACTAGATCTCCTGAGAAATCTATCACAAGACTAACAACAGGGATAGCTGCCCCCATGATCCAGTCACCTCCCACCAGGCCCCTCTGCCAACACTGGGGATTACGATTCAACATGAGATTTTGGGTGGGGACACAGAGCCAAACCATATAATCTGGCAAATCAGATGTTGACCCACACAATTACTACCAAATACTCAGAGATACCAGGAAATCTCTGGATCCTTAAGGTTTTACTTAAAGCTCTCTTTTAACTCTTTATCGGCCGGGCAGAGTGGCTCACGCCTGTAATCCCAGCACTTCAGGAGGCCAAGGTGGGCAGATCACCTGAGATCAGGAGTTTGAGACCAGCGTGGTGGTCAACATGGCGAAACCCGGTCTCTACTAAAAATACAAAAATTAGCTGGGTGTGGTGGTGCGTGCTTGTAATCCCAGCTACTTGGGAAACTGAGGCAGGAGAATTGCTTGAACCTGGGAGGCGGAGGTTGTAGTGAGCCGAGATCATGCCACTGCACTCCAGCCTGGATGACTGAGTGAGACTCTGTCTCAAAAACAAAAACAAAAAAACCTCTTTATCCTCATGGGTGCTAATGGTGGTAGTGTTAATCTTACGGCATGTAGGATTGTTGGGCTCAGATTCTTAAAGGCCTTTGAATAAATGAAGCCATTCTTAATCTCAGTGTTATACTAGTCTGACATTTTAACTTTGAAGAATGATAGGAGGCTAGGTGCAGTGGCTCACGCTTGTAATCCCAGCAGTTTGAGAGGTCAGAGCAGGCGGATCACTTGAGGTCAGGAGTTCAAGACCATCCTGGCCAACATGGTGAAAGCCTCTCTCCACTAAAATTGCAAAAATTAGCTGGCTGTGGTGACGCCTGTAATTGCAGCTACTTGGGAGGCTGAGGCACGAGAATCGCTTGAACCTCGGAGGCGGAGGTTGCAGTGAGCCTAGATAGTGCCATTGCACTCCAGTCTGGGTGACAGAGGTAAACTCTGTGCAAAAAAAAAAAAAAAAAAAAGAAAGAAAGAAAGAAAGAAAAAGATAGCAGATGTAGCCAAATTAATATCAAGAACCATTAGAAGGCTGGCCATGGTGGCTCACACCTGTAATCCCAGCATTTTGAGAGGCTGAGGCGGGTGGACTGCCTGGCCAACATGGCAAAATCCTGTCTCTACTTAAAATACAAAAATTAGCTGGGTTTGATGGCACACGCCTGAAATTCTA
Source organism: Papio anubis (assembly GCF_008728515.1). NCBI lineage: Eukaryota > Metazoa > Chordata > Mammalia > Primates > Cercopithecidae > Papio > Papio anubis. The sequence continues at coordinate 21,261 of NW_022164898.1, forward strand.
GCTACTCGGGAGGCTGAGGCAGGAGAATAGCTTGAACCTGGGAGGTGTAGGCTGCAGCGAGCTGAGATCATCACACTCCAGCCTGGGTGACAGCGCAGACAAAGAAACAAACAACAAAACCAATTAAAAATGTAAAGAGATTCACCACAGACATTGAGGAGACTCCTTTCTGTTACTCCACATTTTTATATTCACTGTGTCCCATAACCACCAGTGAAGTTGTATGGCTGCGTTTCAGTCAGGTTTTGTATTTGTTGTGACTAGGTAGTTATCAGTACGTTTTCTAGTAATTTTTAGCCTGTTCCCATTTATTTTTTTTATATGAAATATACTGAGAATTCACATTATGGATGCAGGAAGCTGTAGTATGAATATAAATATATAGGATTTGACGTGAATGCGTACATACTTTGCCCTCTCTTTTTTTGTGTTCTGGGTTAATAACACCACTGCACAGATGTGATGCTGTCTACAACATTCTTTCCTTTTTGTTTCGCCTGTTTCTTCTGCTGTATTAAGCTACATGAGAGTAGCATTTTGGCCTTGTCACTGCTGTATCCTTAGTGTCTAAGACAAGACTGGACACATGTTAGGTGCTCTAAGAATATTTGTTTAATGAAAATATGATGCTGGTAGTTCTCCGCCTCAAACCCTTTTGGAAGGAAAATGATTGTTTTGGGATGTTGTAGGCTGTAAGTTGCAGGAAACCAAATTAAAACATCTTAAGTGATAAACCCATCATTCTGCTTAGTGGAAAGTCTTGGGTAAGGTGGGTTTTGGGGGTTGGTGAAGTCAGTGGCTCAGCAGCATGAGCTCTGCTGTCTCTGGGTCGGCTGCCCCAGCTGGTTCCTCATGGTCAGAAGGTGGCTGCCCGCACAGTGAGCAGCGGTGTGCTTCCCTGTTCACGTCATCTGGGAGACAGGGAGACTGGCTTTTGTTTGCTGGGGATTGTATGTTTGAGAACCTAAATGCAGTAGAGAAAGGGGAAAAATGAAAAACATTTCCTTTCTTGGTAAGGACAGAAAGGATGAATTGAAGAAAACTGCAAAGAGAGCGAGAAGCCTCAGCGTGCATGATTTTGGAGATGCTGAGGTATGGGGTTACTGAGGCTTGTGGAGCTCTTTTTAAAGGTTTGGAGGAAGGTGAGAATTCAGCCATGCTTAGATATGGGGAAGGAGCTACATGAGAGACATTTGTTCTTCTGAGGTGCCCATTTGGGCTCTTGCTCACCTTACAAACCTTAGCGCCTTAAAGAAATAACTAAAAAAGCTAAAGCAGAAAACAAAAATGGCCCATAGTCTCAGCTTCCAGATAATAACTAATGATTTCAAAAAATGAAATGGGCTGGGTGTGGTGGCTCATGCCTGTAGTCCCAGCACTTTGGGAGGCCGAGGGAGGTGGATCACCTGAGGTCAGGAGTTTGAGACCAGCCTGACCAATATGCTGAAACCTCATCTTTATTAAAAATATAAAAATTAACTGGGCTTGTTGGCATGCGCCTGTAGTCCCAGCTACTCAGGGAGGCTGAGACAGGAAAATTGCTTGAACCTGGAGGGCGGAGGTTGCAGTGAGCTGAGATTGCACCACTGCATTCCAGCTTGGGCATTGCAGCGAAACTCCATCTCAAAACAAACAAACAAACAAACATGCAAATTGTTAACTAATTTAAACAGTACAGGAAGGGGTAATGGGACCAGTCACTGTCTTTGTTGTGTGACACACACAGAATCGCCATGTTGTGTTTCTAGAGACACATCCTTCACAGGTTTCAGGATTCCTCCCAGGAGGCAGCCTGCAGCACATGCAGCTCCGCCTTGCCTGCCTGGTGATCTGTCCTGTGTGGAGGTGCCCGCTCTGCAGTCCTCCATCGTGGGGCATGTTGGCGTGCTTCTGCAGTTTATGTGATATTGCAGCGAGTGTTTTTATATATATACGTATATACGTGTTGGTGAACCTCTGCACATAGTGAGGCAAATTCCTAGTCATGGTGAGATTACTGGGTCGAAGTATGTGAACTCTTAAAGTTTCGACAGGTTTTGTCAAATTTCCCTCCGGAAAGGTTGCAGCAGTTTTCTTTCTGCCACGGCGCTTTCTCCTTGCTGGTGTCTTGGAGGTTTTCATTTCTGACCACCTGATAGGTACAGTAGTTAACTGTACAGCTGGAGTTGTATCTGTTGAATTGAGTGGGAAATTCAGTGTCTTTTTACGAGTTTGTTGGTCCTTTGTGTTCCTTTTCTGTGAACTGCTAAATGATTGCCTTTTCTGTATGATGTGTGTGAACTTTGTAAGTGAAGGAAATAAGCTCCTTGCTGCCATATGGTTATGAATATTTCTTCTTCTTCTCTTTTTTTTTTTTTGAGACAGAGTCTCACTCTGTTGCCCAAGCTGGAGTGTAGTGGTGTCTCGGCTCACCGCAACCTCCGCCTCCCAGGTTCATGTGATTCTCCTGCCTCAGCCTCCCGAGTAGCAAGATTACAGGTGCCCACTACCAAGCCTGGCAATTATTTTTTTTTGAGACGGAGTCACCCAGGCTGGAGTGCAGTGGGATGATCTCGGCTCACTGCAACATCCGCCTCCCGGGTTCAAGCGATTTTCCTGCCTCAGCCTCCTGAGTAGCTGGGATTACAGGCACACACCACCACACCCAGCTAATTTTTGTATATTTAGTAGAGACAGAGTTTCAGCATGTTGGTCAGGCTGGTCTCAAACTCCTGACCTCCTGATCTGCCCGCCTCAGCCTCCCAAAGTGTTAGGATTACAGGCATGAGCCACCGCACCCGGCCATTTTTGTATTTTTAGTAGAGACGAGGTTTCACCATGTTGGCCAGGCTAGTCTCGAACTCCTAACCTCAGGCGATCCACCCTCCTTAGCCTGAGCCACCGTGCCCAGTTGTGACTGTTTCTTCTAATTTATCGGTCTTAAAGTCACATTTAGCTTTTTTTCCATACAGAAGATTTGAATTTTTATGGAGTTGACTTTATGAACCTTTTTCTTGATGACTTTTGGGTTTTTTTTGCCCTGACCTGGCCACTCCATGTCACTCACTGCTGACACCAGTGTAGCACCCCTGCCTGGGCCATGTGGACCCCACTGGGAACTCCAAATGTAGGCACCTGAGGGCTCCAGCAAGCCACGAGAATCCTCCATGTCCTTGACAGAACTAAATGCTGTGTCCTTGGGGCTGCTTTATGTTTGTTGTGTGGTGTTAGACGCAGGTGGGCTGGGTGCTGAGGCTGAAGGCTAGTGTGGGAGGAGGGGAGGGGGTACAGAGTGCAGGGCACATGAACCCCACTGCGGAGGTGTTTGTTAAATGCCAGGGGGGACTGAGCTAAAATGGCCTTGGCTCTTCCTCAGCTGATGCTGAAGGGGGTAAGGATAGAGACTCGGCCAGACAGGTTATTCTCTTTCTGGGTATGATTTTGAACCTGCCTGTTCTTGTTCTGTAGGTGAAGAGATGGCGTTTGTGAAGAGTGGCTGGTTGCTGCGACAGAGTGAGTACAGGATGTGCGGCCTGCGATCGGCATTGCCGAAGGGCAATCTCTATTTCTGTTTGCTTAAAGCTGATCATGTTTAAAAACAAATACCAAGTTTTATGAGTGCCGTGGCCTTGAGTTTTCCCTTGGACATTCCTAGATCTCTGTGAACTGTCTTGCATACCACGAAGCTCCTCCTTGGTTGCTGAGTTGATAGGAACCAGGAAACAATGGCACCCCCTGCTGCTTTCGCTCTCCTCACTAGCGTGCTTTATTTATTTTATTTTACTTTATTTATTTTTTTGAGACAGAGTTTCACTCTCATTGTGGAGTGCAATGGTGCGATCTCGGCTCACCATAGCCTCCGCCTCTTGGGTTCAAGTGATTCTCCTGCCTCAGCCTCCCGAGTAGCTAGGATCACAGGCATGTGCCACCATACCCGGCTATTTTGTATTTTTAGCAGAGAAGGGGTTTCTCCGTGATGGCCAGGCAGGTCTCAAACTCCCGACCTCAGGTGATCTGCCTGCCTCGGCTCCCAAAGTGTTGGGATTATAAGCGTGAGCCACCGTGCCCAGCCACGTGCTTTATTGTTAATGATGAATCTGGAACTGCCTGGATCTAACAGCCCAGCTGAGATCTGGCACAGAGGTGCTGGTCTCTCTGCCTCTCTCCTCTGGGGATTGAGAAGTGACTCAGATTCTCAGATATTGGTGTCTTGGTAATTATGTGGCTGAAGAGTTGATCTGAGGCAATGAGTTTATCTAAAACCAAAACTTTTGTGTCTCCAAAAGGACTAGAGAAGAGACTCAGTTCTTTTCTTATGGGATTGAGGTCCACTTTCCTAGGCTTATCTCCACAAACCTATCTTTCATACACTGTCTGCTTATATGTGAGGTTGTCACTCCAGGTGGGATTCATACTGTGTTTTAAAGTGGGAAGAACCAGTCTTATTTATTAAAAAAAAAGAGCAAGCAGGATATTCTGTTATACTAGAAAGAGTGAAGCTAAGGGAAAAGTGACAACTATGTCATTTATGATTCTAGTCAAAAACTGAGCTGTATCACATACCATTGATTGTTCAGAGACGTGAGTTTATCGATGAGGGATACTTTCAGAAATCAGCTAAAGTCAAGTCTACCAGTGATAATTGATGGCATACCTGAGATGGTTTATAAAAACTATTGTTTATGAATCGTTTGTGTTCCTGTTAAAAAGATTTTATGTATATATTCTTAATTCTCACAACAGCTGTATGATAGGTAAGTGGTATTATTTCCAGTTGAAGAAATTGAGGTTCAGTGAGGTTAGGTAATTTGTCTAAGTGTAAACTATGGGTGACAAACCTACATTCAAAGTCAGAACTGTGTGATTTCAACACTGACTCTATATGCACCCGGAGACCGGCCTTCAGCCTGTGTGTCTGTGATGAGTTCCATGGTCCCAACCTGGAGCTGAACAGTGTGCCCCTTTGTCTGTGATAGTCCTGTAGTCTTAGAATAGACAGAGGTGTTGTAGTGTCAGCTTCACGAAGGAAGTCCTGGAGCCCCAAGTTTCCTAGTCTTGGGTTTTGTGGTCCCAGCCTCCCCATAGTCAGGGGACATGGGGACCCTTGCTCAGACCTTGAGGGTGTGCCCTCCTTTGCTGGCCCTTCAGATGTCCTTTGGTGTTTCCTCTCCAGGCTCTGCCACACCCTTGTTTGAGGGTAAGCTTTCCCTTCTCTGCCACAACTCGATGTAAGTGCTTTGTCAACATACTGATCAATGAGCCTTTGGACAATGTTGTGCTCCCCATCAGTGCCTAGCATGGGGACGTACATAAAATGGATGTAATTTAAATAAGTCACATAGACTTTTCCAGTATTCTGGTCCCGCCCAGATTGTTTTTCAGAAATGTGTATTCAGAAGACTTATCTATACTTAGCCCCAACATCCCCACATGCATTGTGGGTTGGGTGCCTTCTTTCCTGAAGAGTAGAAGTATCAATGCCAGTAAAACAGGGTGGGGTCCTATTGCATTCATGGGGTTTGGCAGAGTAGCAGAGACCCACATGTGATGTGGTCACATGTGAGCAATGCGTCCCTTAGAGACTTCTTTTCCTGCCATTGCCACATGCAGTGTTGGGCCCCGGTCCCGGCCTCTGGAGGACAGCCTGATTTGGGAGTCTGCAGCCAGGGCTTTGATGGCAGGTGAGATACTTGGGCAGAACTCCCTGACCCAGTGGTTCCACCTGTCTCTGCGTTTCTGTGGCTCTATTTAGTAGGGATTTTTGTTTGTTTGTTTGTTTGAGGCAGAGTCTTTGTCGCTCAGGCTGGAGTGCAGTGGCATAATCTCAGCTCACTGCAACTTCTGCCTCCAGTTTCAAGTGACTTTCCTGCCTCAGCCTCCTGAGTAGCTGGGATTATAGGTGTGCACCACCAGGCCCGGCTAATTTTTGTATCTTTAGTAGAGACGGCGTTTCACCATGTTGACCAGGCTGATCTTGAACTCCTGACCTCATGGTCTGCCCGCCTTGACCTCCCAAAGTGCTGGGATTACAGGCATGAGCCACCGTGTCCAGCTTTTCTTTTTATTTTTAAGACAGGGTCTTGCCCCATCGCCTAGGCTGGAGTGCAGTGGCGTGATAACTGCTCACTGCAGCCTTGATCTCCCAGGTTCAACTGGTCCTCCTGCCTCAGAATCTCAAGTAGCTGGGACTGCTGGCCTGTGTTAGCATGTCTGCCTATTTTGCTCTTTGTAGAGATGGGGTCTTGCTATGTAGCCCAGGCTGGTCTCAAACTCCTGGGCTCAAGCGATCCTTCCACCTCAACCTCCCAAAGTGCTGGGATTACAGATATGAGCCATTGCACCCAGCGTGTTTGGCAGTTTCTGCACAGCTCAGGCAGCCAATCAAATGGATGCTTGGGTATCACTTAGTGGTCAGTTGGGCAAGTGCAGTGGACACTCCTCCTGGTGAGGAGAGTGCCTGATACTGGCAGGAAAGCTGGATGCTACGTATCTGGTTGACACCAGTTGCAGGCACGACAACATAAAGGGAAGTACATAAAATGGGATTGTGTGTGTTGGCCAAGAATGGGGTGAGGTGTACAGGAACAGAAGGTGTAGTGGGCAGTGAGTGGATGTGAGGAAGGTACAGAGATGACCGGAGCTAGAACTGGCCTTTAAGTCCACTGCAGGGGTTTTCCCTTTATGCAGTTAAGGAAATTACTGTTTTATAAAGTTAAATACCTGGTCCAAGATCACAAATGAAAGGTTGAATTTGCTCAAGCTGACAGAAATATGTGAGGTAGTAGGATGTGCACAGCATGAGAGGCCAGGCAGGGCCTGGTCTATATCCTGCTGTGCTCATTTATCCAGTGTATGCATCAGGGGTGCCTTCCACACTGTAGGCTTCCTGTGGGAAATGGTAGGAGAGAGTATCTGTGAAAGCTCTTAAGGACAAGAAAAAAAATGTGTTTTTTTTTTTTTTTTTTGAGACAGAGTCTTGCTCTGTCCCCCACGTTGGAGGGCAGTGGTGTGATCTCGGTTCACTGCAACCTCCACCTCCTGGGTTCAAGCGATTCTCCTGCCTCAGCCTCCCTAGTAGCTGGGATTACAGGCGCCTGCCACCATGCCCAGCTAATTTTTTGTGGTTTTAGTAGAGATGGGATTTCACCGTCTTGTCCAGGCTAGTCTCGAACTCCTGGCCTCAAGTGATCCATCCGCCTTGGTCTCCCAAAGTGCTGGGATTACATGCGTGAGCCACCGTGCCTGGCTGAAATGTGTTTCTTCAAAAGAGGTAGGTATTATTTTTATTTGCATATAGAGACTTTACAGTGCAGCATTTTCTGATCTAGCAAATGTAGACAATATTTGGAAATTTAGAAACTTGAAAAGTTTGAAAGGTTTAAAGTTTAGTACTGTATGAGGAATTAAATGTTAGATATGTTTCATTTGTTGAAAAGTAAGCTTTTTTTTTTTAAGAAAAAAGAAAAACACCTTAATTTGAAAGTGTTGGGACTTCTAAGTTGGTTGGCAGCATTCTCTGTTGCCAGTGTGTGCTGCATGCAGCCTGCTAACGCACCAGTGGGCGGGCCCTGGGCTCGGCTTTCGCTTTCATTCTGAGGGACTGCTTTGAGTAATTCTATACAGGTGTCATTAAGGGGCCAGGGGAAGAGTTCTTTTTGTTTCTGCTGTGACTGTGTCCTTGCTCTTTTGGCTCAAAGTCAACCTTTCAGCTGGGCATGGCGGCATGTGCCTGCAGTTGCAGCTAAATGGGAGGCTGAAGTGGGAGGATTGCTTGAGCCCAGGGGTTCAAGGCTGCAGTGAGCTGTGATCATGTTTGTGAAGAGCCACTGCATTCCAACTTGGGTGAAATAATAAGACTCTATCTCTTAAAAAAACCCAACCTTACTATTTTTTTCCAGGTACTATTTTGAAGCGCTGGAAGAAGAACTGGTTTGATCTGTGGTCGGATGGTCACCTAATCTATTATGATGACCAGACTCGGCAGAATATCGAGGATAAGGTCCACATGCCAGTGGACTGTATCAACATCCGCACGGGGCAGGAATGTCGGGGTGAACTGGCCTGTCTTGGCCAACTTCTGTCTTCTGCTCTTCCTCTGTCTCGGTGGGAACTGGGTCCTCTTCCTTCCCCGTTCTGCTTTCATTAACAGATTGAAGAAGGGCTCCATCTCAGAGGGGCGGCCACAGTGGCGCCCCAGGCACTTAGATTGTGAACCACATGGTCGGGGCAAATCAATTTTCTCACCTGAGTTAAACTCACAGTCCACGTCTCTTCTTCTCATGCAGAGGGAACCAGAGCGCTGGGAACCTCAAGAAGCACAGGCCACCCTAGACTGTTGATTTTGTACTCAGAAACTGGCTTCTCTTTGATGGTGACTGCAATCAATTGCTTAAAATCTGGGATGTTGGCCGGGTGTAGTGGCTCATGCCTGTAATCCCAGCACTGGGAGGCTGAGGTGGGTGGATCACGAGGTCAGGAGTTCAAGAGCAGCCTGGCCAAGATGGTGAAATCCCATCTCTACTAAAAATACAAAAAAATTAGTCAGGTGTGATGGCAGGTGCCTGTAATCTCAGCTACTTGGGAGGCCGAGGCAGAGAATTGCTTGAACCCGGGAGTCAGAGGTTGCAGTGAGCTGAATACATTTTGTAGACGTCATCTTGGCGGCTGGTCCTGTCAGTCAGCCTAGCTATGTTCTTTCTTTCTGCATTATTGGAAAGGCAGGGGGTTCTTTCATAGATGTAGCGCTTGATTTTTTGTCTAGTCCTTTGCTTCTCTGAGCTGGTAGTTCTTAGAAAATGTAAGAAGAAATCCTGAAAAAAGTTCTTTTTCTTCTGCTTATTTTTCATAGATATTCAGCCTCCAGATGGAAAGTCAAAAGACTGCATGCTCCAGATTGTTTGTCGAGATGGGAAAACAATTAGTCTTTGTGCAGAAAGCACAGACGACTGCTTGTAAGTTTTGCTTTCTTACGTGTTTAATTTAAAAAGTATTTTCTATTTTAACTTCTGATTACCAAAAAATGAAAAGAATGGGCGTGGAGTTCTCTTTCAGGCATCAGAATAAGGGACTCAGTGGATGTGTGAGAGAAATGCAAGAGTCGCTTTTCCAATTCTGGTTTCTGCCTCTCTGAGACTGCCTGGGCCTATTGAATTGTGGAGAAAATGGCAGAAAGGAAGAGCAGTCTCGTCATGCTTTCTCTCTTTTTTATTCTTTTTTCTTTTTTTTATTATTATACTTTAAGTTTTAGGGTACATGTGCACAACGTGCAGGTTTGTTACATATGTATACATGTGCCATGTTGGTGTGCTGCACCCATTAACTAGTCATTTACATTAGGTGTATGTCCTAATGCAATCCCTCCCCCCTCCCCCCACCCCAAGACAGGCCCCAGTGTGTGATGTTCCCCGCTCTGTCAATTCCCACCTGTTCTCACTGTTCAATTCCCACCTGTGAGTGAGAACACGTGGTGTTTGGTTTTCTGTCCTTGCGATAGTTTGCTCAGAATGATGGTTTCCAGCTTCATTCATGTCCCTACAAAGGACATGAACTAATCCTTTTTTTATGGCTGCATAGTATTCCATGGTGTATATGTGCCACGTTTTCTTAATCCAGTCTATCGCTGATGGACATTTGGGTTGGTTCCAAGTCTTTGCTATTGTGAATAGTGCCCCAGTAAACATACGTGTGTATGTATCTTTCTAGCAGCATGATTTATAATCCTCTGGGTATGTGCCCAGTAATGGGATGGCTGGGCCAAATGGTATTTCTAGTTCTAGATGCTTGAGGAATCGCCATATTGTCTTGCACAATGGTTGAACTAGTTTACAGTCCCACCAACAGTGTAAAAGTGTTCCTGTTTCTCCACATCCTCTCCAGCACCTGTTGTTTCCTGACTTTTTAATGATCGTCATTCTAAGTGGTGTGAGATGGTATCTCATTGTGGATTTGATTTGCGGTTCTCTGATGACCAGTGATGATGAACATTTTTTCATGTGTCTGTTGGCTGCATAAATGTCTTCCTTTGAGAAGTGTCTGTTCATAGCCTTTGCCCACTTTTTGATGGGGTTATCATGCTCTCTTTCATTATTAGATTCACAGTGGGTAATAGGCATAGTTGAAATAAAATGACCAGAAAAGCAAGAAAGTAAAGAGTGAGGAAACTCAGTTCCTAGGGCTCCTGTCACAAATTGCTGAACACTGAGTGATGGAAATGGCAGAAATTCATTGCCTCACAGTTCCGGAGGCTGCAAGTCTGGAATCAGTGTGTCAGCAGGTCCTTGTTCCCTCTGAGATGCTAGGTAGGATCCTTTCTTGCCTCTTCCTGGCTTCTAGTGGTTTCTGGTAGTCCTTGGTGTTCGTTGGCTGGCAGCCACATCACTCCGGTCTCTGCCTCTGTTGTCACATGGCCGCCTTCTGCTGTGTCTGTGTCCAGAATTCTCTTTTCTTATAAAGGACACCAATTATAATGGATTAAGGACCCACCTTCATTCACTGTGACCTTATCTTAATTTGATTCCATATGCAAATATCCTGTTTCCAAATAAGGTCCCATTCCAGGGTACTGGGGATTAGGATTAGGATTTATGCATATCTTTTTCATGAGGATGCAATTCAACCCGTAATAGAGACCTTTGAGAAAGACGGTGAAGTGGATTAGATCATCTTCCCTCAGGGGAAAACATTTCAATGGTGTGACCAAATAAAGAAGTTTGATCTCAAGCACAAACTACAAACAGCTAAAGAAAGAAATAGATGATTCTACTGATATGTTTTTTAATCCTACCCGAATCCCGGAAGCAGTAACTAGATCAGTTAATTAAATCTTGCAAATTTTCGGTATTACCCTGTAGTCTGGAGTGATGCTGATTAAGTGTAAGTTACTTTTTGGAGAAGCTAAGGAAAAAAGTTCTTGAGAATGTGATGTCCTTGGGGCCTCAGTTGAGGCTGGACGATTCTCCCAGGACTCATCATTGCAGGGCACTGAAAGGCACTGAAGCTCACAGTAGTTGGGTAATTTTCTGGCTGGTGAAGTGAGCACTAGCATGGGACATTCAAAGGAATATGCTCAGAAGAGAGTGTAGGACCCAGATTTTTCAGAAAAGACTCATTCTCAGAAGAGATTTCCTTCTCTTCTAGCGCTCTGCCCTCATATTACAGAATGTTGATTGTGAGGGTGACACCTAGCCATCAAACTGTTGCTGGGCTGGACTGAGGTGGAACGGGGTGGAACTACCAGTTGATACCAGATTAGGTAGGAAGAGTGTCAAGGAGAAATAACTCATACTTTATGAGAGCAAACAAGTTTTAGATATCACTTCCCATGTTAAACATGAGCAGGATGTAAGGAAGTGGCTTGGCAACTATGCAGATATACCATGAAGGAAAAATAAGAAAAGGAAAATGTAAGCCTCAGGAAAAGCTCCTAGAGTGGAGGGAAATAAAACCCAAGGAACAGAAGCAGAGTCTTCAGGAATGCTTTCCTGGCCACCATATTTAAAATTACATCTCCCTGTCCCCATACACACTCACCAGCTACCAGCTGTTTATCTTGTTCATCATCTGCTTTCATTAGAATATATGCTGTGTGAGGGCAGAGATTTACGTTTCTTTTCTCCTCTTTTGTGTCTGTCGCTGTCAAGAGGGTGCCATTCACATTATCATCTGAGGAAAGTGGTCTTCCCTTGCATACAACCCCAAATGAAAAGTGAATCACTGGCATGGAGGGAAAGACTGGAGATACTCTCAGTGAGGGGAAAAAGATGAAAAGATCAGAGATACATTGGACTAAAAAAAGTTCAGAAAGATTATTGATGTTCATAAAGTACAGAACCCAAAAGAGGTAATTAGAAATTCAGGGCAAGAGAAATGTTCTGAAATAATCGAACAGAATTTGCAGACCAAAGGCCACACTAGACTCTTCCACCTGAAATGACAACAAAATCTATATAAGATACATGAATAATCCAGTATGATACCCTTTAGCAAAGTGAATGACAATGGAATGCTGCATACAAAATCAGTTGGGGAATTTTGCAACTTAACTGCATTCCATAGAAAGCCAGAACACTTGGCTGGGCACGGTGGCTCACGCTTGTAATCCCAGCACTTTGGGAGGCCAAGATGGATGGATCACCTGAGGTCAGGAGCTCGAGACCAGCCTGGCCAACATGGTGAAACTCGTCTCTACTAAAAATACAAAAATTAGCTGGGCGTGGTGGTGGGCACCTGTAATCCCAGCTGCTCGGAGGCTGAGGCAGGAGAATTGCTTGAACCTGGGAGGCAGAGATTGCGGTGAGCCAAGATCGCGCCACTGCACTCCAGCCTGGGTGACAGAGCGAGACTCCATCTCAAAAAAAAAAAAAAAAGCGAGAACACTTGAAAATAAATGAATGCATCTTTCAACTCAGGGAGATAGTAAAATGAGAATAAAACATAAAAGGAATTGATGAAGATAAGAGGGATAGGGTCAGTAAAAAAAGTAAGAGGTAAAGGAGTGAGGGAGTGCTCAAGAGAACGCTTTTTTTGTTTTTTGAGATGGAGTTTTGCTCTTGTCGCCCAGGCTAGAGTGCAATGGCGTAATCTCCACTCATTGCAACCTCTGCCTCCTGTGTTCAAGCAATTCTCCTGCCTCAGTCTCTGGAATAGCTGGAATTACAGGCACGTGCCACCACGCCTGGCTAATTTTGTGGTTTTAGTAGAAGCTTGGTTTTACCATGTTGACCAGGCTGGTCTCGAACTCCTGACCTCAGGTGATCACCTACCTCAACCTCCCAAAGTGCTGGGATTACAGGTGTGAGCCACCGTGCCCAGGTGAGAGACCGCTTTTTGTGTATCAATTAAGAAAGCTCTTGTGATACTTAAGATTCAGATATCTAGTTTCTTTGACAATATAGTGGAAAGTAGGTAGGTATAGAGATTGTTAGAATAGTTTCGCAGGGCCATTTGGCAATACCTGCTGAAATAAATTATGTTTATATCCTTTGATGTGGCATTTTCAGTCTTTGGAATTTGCCCTATGGAAATGTCTACGTAAGAGTGCAAGGGTAATAGGGATGTTAATAGCATTCTTTTCTTCTTTTTTTTTTTTTTTTCTTGAGATAGAGCCTCTCTCTGTCATCCGGGCTGGAGTCCACTGGTATGATCTTGGCTCACTATAGCCTCGACCTCCCAGGCGCAAGCCATTCTCCCACCTCAGCCTCCCAAGTAGCTGGGACTACAAGCATGTGCGACCATGCCCAGCTAATGTTTGTATTTTTTGTAGAGCTAGGATTTCACTATGTTGCCCAGGCTGGTTTTGAACTCCTGGGCTCAAGTGATCTCCCTGCCTTGGCCTTGCGACCATGCCCAATAATGTTTGTATTTTTTGTAGGGCAGAGGATTTCACTATGTTGCCCAGGCTGGTTTTGAACTCCTGGGCTCAAGTGATCTCCCTGCCTTGGCCTTCCAAAGTGCTGGGATTACAGGCATGAGGCACTACATCCGGTCTCCAGCATTCTTTTTAATGTTGAAAATTGCTAATAATCTAAATTTACTTGTATCATGGAATATTATATAGCTGTTAAAAAGGAAGAAGATCTGTGTGTATGCCATGAACTGACAAAGCAAGTGGCAGTGCATTTCACATTTATTAAAAAGTAAAAAATACAGTATAGATTATGTTTTAAATATTATGTATCTATTATGGATGTAATTTTTAAAAATATATATTCCTAGTGCATGTCTCAAGTGGTTTGGGGCAAGGCCTGAAGACCTGTTCTTTAAACAGATCTTTTCAGGAATTCTGATGCCAACTCTGGTTTGAGAATCATTGAAATACTGGATTGCCTTAAATAAAGTACCCTTTTTCTTTTCTCCAGGGCCTGGAAATTTACACTCCAGGATTCTAGGACAAACACAGTAAGTTACTAATGACAATCACCTATAATTTTTCACCCAGGCTTGAGTGCAGTGGTGCTATCTCAGCTCACTGCAGCTTCTACCTCTGGGCTGAAATGGTCCTCCCACCTCAGCCTCCCCTTCCCAGTAGCTGGGACTATAGGCCCATGCTGCCATGCCTAGCTTATTTAGAAAAATGTTTTTGTGGAGACGAGGTCTCACTATGTTACCCATGCTGGTATCAAACTCCTGGGCTCAAGTGATCCTCCCACTTTCGCCTCCCAAAGTGTTGGGATTACAGGCGTGAGCCACCACACCTGGCCACCAGTAATGTTTTCACATGGTCTTATGTAACAATTGGAGAATGGGGAAAATGGGTTTCTTGGCCATCCAGCCGTGAATGGGCAGGTAGCACTGGGCAGGCGCCTTTCACCAACAGTGAGCAAGCTGGGTTTGTCAAACGTTTTTGGCAGGAAGCACCCTCCTCACACAAGCATGCTTGTTCCAGTGTTGCTTTCTAGAAACGTGTGTATTTCTCAAAGTTCTGCAACACTTTGAATTCTGCTGTGGTTTGCAGTAAAGGCTTAGAAAGAACTGCAGGATCCTTTTCGTGCATAGGAGCTCAGCCTTGTGAAACAAACATTTTTGTGACTTGTACTTGTCTCTCGTCCTGTTTCTGGCCTTAGGAGGTCACAGAGACAGTGAACCTCATTTGTAAGAGCCTTGTAATGCCATCTTTATCTGTCAGGGATCAAGGGAGTGTTACTCTGGTCAGAGTTTTCATTCTTTAGATGGGATTTTCCCTTCCTTTATCTTTGTAAGAAAAGAAGAAGGTGGATCAAGCTTACAGAAGAATGTGTGCATGTGGGAGAAGAAAGTAAAAGGCTTAATATCGAAGCGTCAGTGTTCTCTTCTTTTGTTAGCACAACACAACTTCATTCTAAGCTTAATCTACAGCCGCGGTTACCTTTTCTTCATGAAAATCCTTTTTTTGGGGTAAAATTAGTATTAACGATCCATATAGTTAAGGGCAAGCTCCACAAATGATTCTTTGTGTGAATTTTTTTTTTTTTTGAGACAATCTTACTCTGTCGCCCAGGCTGGAGTGCAGTGGAGCGATCTTGGCTCACTGCAACCTTTGCCTCCCGGATTCAAGCAGTTCTCCTTTCTCAGCCTCCTGAATAGCTGGGATTACAGGAGCATGCCACCACACCCGGCTAGTTTTTGTATTTTGAGTAGAGATGGGGTTTCACCATGTTGGTCAGGCTGGTCTTGAACTCCTGACCTTGTGATCTGCCTACCTCGGCCTCCCAAAATCCTGGGATTACAGGCGTGAGCCATTGCACCTGGCCACATTTTTTTTTTTTTGAAGAGCTAACATGTTTTTCTTTAAATTACATTGGGGAGTAATTTAATGAAGAATTTTGTTTTTTAAGGTAAAAAACAGACTGTGTATAGGACATATCTCTGATACGTTTTAGATTGTAGGGTTTTTATTTGTGAATAAAGGACTGTTGAGAGTGCTGTGACATCTTTATTTCTTTGGAGACAGAGTCTCACCCTGTTGCCTGGGCTGGAGTGCAGTGACTCGATCTTGGCTCACTGCAGTCTGCAGCTCCCGGGCTCAAGTGATCCTTGAGATTTAGCCCCTTGAGTAGCTGGGGCCATAAGCACCATGCCCAGTTAATTTCTTGTTGTTTGTAGAGATGGGCTCTCCCTCTGTTGCCTAGGCTGGCCTTGGAACTCCTGGGCTCTAGCGATCCTCTCACCCAGCCTCCCAAAGTGTTGGGATTACAGATGTGAGCCATTGCACCTGGCCTGAAGTAACATCTTTTAAAAGGCATTGTAACAGTGGGGCCTCTGAGTGCCTTCCTGGCTGTGAGAGCTGTAATCCTGTTAGGGGTTGAGTGAGGACCACTTCGCTCCTGCATTTAGAGGATTCCAGAGTAGGGCTGGGGGCCCCCGGTGGACCGGGAATGTTTTTGCTATTTTGCAGAGAGCTATATATCTGTTTGTCTTTTAAAAATTTTAATTTGCTAAATAAAAGGGACAATGCACAGCATCATTGAGCACACAGGTGCTGGGAAGCTGTCCTGCCCTCACCCTCTCCTCTCTCCCGCAGGCGTATGTGGGCTCTGCAGTCATGACTGATGAGACATCCGCTGGTTTCCTCGCCTCCACCATACACGGCCTATGCTGCACTCGGCCCCTGAGGTAGGGAGAACCCTGAGCCTTCAGGTGAGGGAAGCTTGGGATCTCTGCTGTCCTGCTTTGTTTTTTGAATGAAATTAGAAATGTACTCTAAACCTTTTCTTCTTAAAACAGATGATTTCTTACCACTTTGTTTTCATGAAATAAAGCAACTATTTTATATAGTTCAGCACATTGTAATATGCTGTATTAATGTGTAACAAGTTTTTAAGATCTAAAAATGCATCATGTTAATGATAGTTGCTTTGGGTAATGAGATTTTGATGATCTGTAGTTTATATGGAATGAATTACTCGAATTCTCCTTATAGTCAGAAAAAAATGCTATATTTTGGGGAAAATAATCCTTACAAAAATCATGTCAAATACTTTGGGATGTCCTCTTGTTGGGGTGCTTGGAGTGCTGACTGAGCTGGATTTGTATGTAAGTCTGTTGTGTGGAACACACTGCTTTTTTTTTTTTTTTCTTTGAGACGGAGTTTTGCTGTTCTTGCCCAGGCTGGAGTGCAGTGGCACTATCTCGGCTCACTGCAACCTCTGCCTCCCGGGTATAAGCGTGTTCTCCTGCCTGTGCCTCCCGAGTAGCTGGGATTACAGGCGCTTGCCACCATGCCCGGCTAATTTTTTGTCTTTTTAGTAGAGGTGGGGTTTCACCATGATGGCCAGGCTGCTCTCGAACTCCTGACCACAGGTGATCCACCTGCCTCTGCCTCCCAAAGTGCTGGGATTACAGGCGTGAGCCACGGCGCCTGGCTGGCACTGGTAAACTTTCTAAGCTCACTTACTCTAGCCTTTTTCTGTAGATTCTTTGGGGTATACTACATAGGCAATCCTGTCATCTACAAATAGGAACAGTTTTCTTTGTAACTTGTATGCCTTCTGTTTCCTTACCTTGCCTTATTGCCTTGGTTAGACCTTCAGATATTATGTTGAATAGCAGCAGTGAGAGAAGACATCCTTGCCTTGTTCCTGATTTTAGGGGGGATGTATTCAATGTTTTTCTTTTTTTTTTTTTTGAAACAGAGTCTCACTCTGTCGCCCAGGCTGGAGTGCAGTGGCATGATCTTGGCTCACTGCATGCTCCACCTCCCGGTTCACGCATTCTCCTGCTCCTCAGCTCCGGAAGCTGGGACTACAGGCACCTGCCACCATGCCCAGCTAATTTTTTTTTTTTTTTTTTTGCATTTTTAGTAGAGATGGGGTTTCACCATATTAGCCAGGGTGGTCTCGATCTCCTGAACTCATGATCCACCCACCTCTGCCTCCCAAAGTTGTGGGATTATAGGCGTGAGCCACCGCGTGGGTCCGGCCAATGTATTCAGTTTTAAGTATGCATTCATTTAGTATTAATGTACTGTTTAATTCAGTATTTAATTAGTGTTGAATTTAGTTTTTACGTATGCATTTATTTAGTATTTAATGCATTCATTAAATATGCTGTTAGCTAGAGGTTTTTTATATTTATTCTTCATCAGGTTTAGGAATTCCCTTTTTCTAGTTTCCAGGAGTGTTTATCAGACGGGGTGTCAGTTGCCTGCCTTCCTGCCTTCCTTCCTGCCTTCTCCTCCTCCTCTCCCTTTCCTCCCTCTCTCCCTCCTCCCTCCCCACCCAGAGATGAAGACTCACTCTCTTGCCTAGGATGGAGTGCAATGGTACTATCATTAGCTCACTTCAGCCTGGAATTCCCTGGGCTGAGGCAATCATCCTGCCTCAGCCTCCTGAGCCACCACGGCTGCAAAAAAAAATTTTTTTTGGTAGAGACGGGGTCTTGCTCTGTTGCCCAGGGTGGTCTTGAACTCCTGGCCTCAAGTGATCCTCCTGCCTCGGCCTCCCAAAGTGATTTTGTTAAATACTTTTTCTACAGTAATTAATATGATTGTGAGGTTTTGTTTTTCTTTTTAGCTTGCTAATATGGTGGATTATAGTGTTTGGCTTTCACATACTGAACCAGCCTTGCATTCCCTGTAATAAAACCTACTTGGTCATGGTGTATGATTCTTTTTATTTATTGTGGAATTCAATTTGCTAATATTTGTTAAGGATTTTTGCATCTATATTTATGAAGGATATTGGTCTATAGTTTTCTGTCTTTGTGCTTTGTCTTATTTTATCAAGGCAACACTGACCTTATAGAATAAATCGGAAAGTGTTTTCTGCTCTTTTCCTTTCTGGGAGAAATTGTGTAGAACTGGAGCACTTTTCTTGTTTAAAATTTGGTAGAAATCTCCAGTGAAACTATCAGGTCCTAGAGGTTTCTTTTTTGGGAGATTTTAAATGACAACATCTGTTTTCTTTTTCCTTTTTTTTTTTTTTTGAGACGGAGTCTCACTCTGTCGCCCACGCTGAAGTGCAGTGGTGCGATCTTGGCTCACTGCAAGCTCCACCTCCTGGGTTCACCCCATCCTCCTGCCTCAGCCTCCCGAGTAGCTGGGACTACAGGTGCCGCCACCACGCCCGGTGAATTTTTTGTATTTTTTAGTAGAGACGGGGTTTCACCATGTTAGCCAGGATGGTCTCGATCTCCTGACCCCATGATCCACCTGCCTCAGCCTCCAAAGTGCTGGGATTACAGGCGTGAGCTGTCATACCTCGGCCTCTCTTTTTCCTTTGTTTGGCTTAACCAACACACGTCTATTTGTCACAGTTCTGGAGGCTCAAGGCCCAAGATCAAGGTGCTGGCAGTGTTGGTTCTCCTGAGGCCCCTCCTGGAGCTTCAGACATATTCTCCTCCCTGTATCCTCATATGATCTTCCTCCAGGCTCACTGCAGATGCAGCTTTCTTTAATAGTGACTGGTCTACCCAGATTCTCTCAGTTTGGTATGGGAGTAGGTTTTGATAGTTTGTAGTGTTTGTGGAATTGTTCTTTCTTATAGTAAGTGTTGTCTGATTTATGTGTAGAGTTCTTTATACTGTTTTCTTATTATCCTTGTGATGTCTGCAGAGTCTATAGTAAAAAATCCTCCAGTTCATTCTTTCCTGATACTGGTAATTTGTCTTTTGCTCTTTGACAGTTTAGTAAAGGTTTTATTAATTTTATAAATAGCTTCAAAGAAATAGCTTTTGTTTTATTCTTCTGTTCTCAATTTCATTGATTGTACTCTTTTATTCCCCTTTCCTTCTGCTTGCTCTGTGGACTTTGGTTTTCAAAAGTTTGACTGTAATGTGTATTTGTATGGATTTCTTTGGGATTATCCTGTTTGGTATTCATTCAGCTTCTTGAATATATGGGCTTGGGTTTTGCTAAATTGGGAAATTTTAAAACCATGATTCCTTTTTTTTTTTTTTTTTTGAGACGGAGTCTCGCTTCTGTGGCTCCAGGCTGGAGTGCAGTGGCGCGACATCTCAGCTCACTGCAAGCTCCGGGCCCCGGGTTACCATTCTCCTGCCTCAGCCTCCAAAGTAGCTGGGACTACAGGTGCCCCACCGGCCCAAGCTAATTTTTTTTTTGTATTTTTAGTAGAGATGGGGTTTCACTGTGTCAGCCAGGATGGTCTGATCTCCTGATCTCTGATCCGCCTGCCTTGGCCTCCCCAAAGTGCTGGGATTACAGGCGGAGCCAATGGTCTGGCCCTTTAATCCATTATTCTTGAGTGCTTTTCCAACCTCAGCCTCCTTCTACTCCCTTTGGCACTCTGATGACATCCCTGTTAGTCTGATGTGTCCCAGAGATGCTCTTTTTTTTTTTTTATTTCAATCTATTTCTCCTCTGTTGTGTTCTGATTGGGTAATTTCTACCCTTTATATTCATGTTTATGGATTCCTTCCTTTTGTCATCTCCATTATGTTGTTGGGCTCATTCGTTGAACTATTTAAATTGGTTATTGTATTAGTTCTGAAATTTTTATTTGGTTATTCTTTATATCTTGATATATAAAAAATTGAATGTATATCTCTATATACTTTTTACTGAGATTTTCTGTTTTTTTATGGTAGATACTTTTATATTTTTATTTATTTCCCAAGTATGTTCATAATTGCTTAGTTGAAAAGTTTTATGATAGCGCTTTAAAAAATCTTTCCGGATAATTCAACATTCTTTTGCCGCCTTTGTGTTTGTGTTTTTTGTTGTCTTTTCTCATTTAGTTGAGATCTTCCTGGTTCTTGGTGTGATGAATGGCTTTTGATCAAAAGCTGTACATTTTAAGTACTGTAAGACTGAATCTTATTTAAATCTCATGTTTTAGCAGCAGACCTGCTTCTCGGGGGCTGCTTTATTGCTGCCAGGTAGAGGTGGAAGTCCAGGCTCGCCTTGAGCCTCAGTTGACACCCATGGTCCAGGTTTCTTGTCGCTGTGGAGGGAGTTGTGAATTTAGGTTCTCACTAGATCTCCACTGAAATCACCCTGTCTGAGAAGAGGAAAGGCTCTTACTGCTTCCCCCAGAGCCTCCGCTGATACCATGGTTGCCACTGAGACGTCCTGAAAGACTCACCTCCGCTATTCCAGTGGAATAGGGAGGGCACCGTATTTTCTGCTGGGTGGGAGTGGGGTTCTGGCTCCCCACACGGTCTCCGTGGACACCACCCAGCGGGATGGGGTGTTTTGTTTCCATCTGGCAGGGAGGAAATTCCCAGCCCCCTACTCAGTCTTACTCGATGGTGTTCTGAGGACCCGGCGGTGCCTGCTGAGCATGGAAATTCAGGCTCTTCACACTTGGCCTTTGCTGGTGTGAGGCTGAAGGTTTTTCTGTGGTGGTTCTCTGAGAGAGAGGCTGGTCTAAAAAAATGTTCTGTCTTGCTAGGTTGCTCCTTTCCTTCTTAGATTCTTTGTTAAAGCGAGCAGCTCTTCTCAGGGTCTTTTTGGTCTGCACTGATTGGCTGCTTCCAGCTTGCCACCTTCCCCATTACCCAGTGTGGGATGTGTGAAGCAAAAAGGAAACCCAGGTCCTCCCTCAGGTGCTAAAGTTCCTCGCCCGTCTGTCTTCTCCTCACTCTTCAGTCTTCTTGTGTTTGCTTTGTATATAATGTCCAGAGATTGTAGTTGTACTTAGCAGGAGGAATACAGGAAAGAATGTCTACTCCATTTTCGAGAAGTGGGAGTCTTGTCCTGCTTTTGTAAGATAACAGGTTTAGATCTACACACACATTTGCGTGGCTACACCTCCGTTCTCCCTGTATCAGAGCACTTGTCACAGAATGACAGTGATTGTGCAAGTATGTCTGATCTCCCCTCGCCTGTGAGTATGCCAGGAAGGCCGGTCTTGATTTCAGTATTTCTCAGCACATAGTGGTCATTCACTGCCGGTTGAGGTGGGTCTGCTGCCCATTTCTAGCCATGTCCTTTCATAGGTGTGTGCAGCCCGAAAACCATCAGTCACCTGCCCAGGTACCACAGCTCAGGACACCCTCATCTTCCATATTGTGCCTGGAATTGCTGAACTTGGGCCACAGAGGGTTCTGCTTCCAGGCTGGCTTCGCCTGGAGGATAGTGGTTTCGGTGAATCTCCTTATCACCTGGTCCAACCGTATCATTTTACAGATGGGCAAAGGAAGGCCTAGGTAGGTGACTTACTGAAGGTCAGGTTAACAGCATAACTGAATTGAAATCCAAATCTCATGCAAGTCCAGTTCTCTTCTTTTGTTGTGTTTTTCTGCCTTCTTCATTCTGTAGCCTGAAAGTGGGCTCCAATTGTAGCTTTTGTTTGTTTTTTAGTAATTTTAAAACGGGGCATAACCACACTGTTTCATGTTTTGTTTTGTCTTTCTAATTGACTGTTAAATTTTATTGATTGCAACCTGGAGACCACAATTTTAATACATTACTAGAAGTTTCACAATTGTATTTCTAATGGGCCTGTTTCTTTTCAGCAGGCTGTGACGCTATGGGCCATAAGCAGTGGTGCTGCACTGGCCCAGGAACTCAAGTTGTCTATGCTGCGAATGGGCAGGCGTATGCCGTGCCCTACCAGTACCCATATGCAGGTAACTCAAGCCAGCCTTTCATTCCTCATTTCTGTCCATTTGCTGAGTAGACCAGAGAGACCTGTAAACATTTTTATTTTTCAGTTTAAGGTTAAGTGAGCTGTATTTTCTGGTTGTAGACCACAAATCACTGTGTTACTATGCTTTAAAAAAGCCTTTGGTAGTTTCATACTGCTCTGCAAAGCTAGAGTAGGCTTGATTTTTAGAACTTTGCTAATTGTGTCTGGATTAGTTCTCAGAGAATTTCGTACTTATTGGGATTCACTTACATTGAGAAGCAGCCAGAGTAAGAGGCCCATTTTAAGGGATGAGAGGGACCTTTCAGCTGTTCTTCTGGTGAGGTCCTTGGGAAGTTATCACTACTGAGGTGACGTTCTGTTTCACAGCAGAGTAGAGGCCTGGAAAGGGCTTGTATTTATTCTGGGCTTGGAGTCTGTTCTTTCTATTCTTCACCTTACATGAAACACATGGCAGGCGTGAGTAGCTGGTGTAGGGGTATCATGTCCGGGTCTCCTGGGCAAGGCGGTTGGCAGGGTGGAGGTGTGGGACAATGCTGGCCACTGCCGGGGCTGCAGTGAGGTGGGAGGGCAGGAACTGGTGGGCCGGCCCCTGGGTGAAGTGGGGCTGGCTAGGCACAGGGCACAGCACCACAGCTACTCGATGCACGGGTGGGTGGGCTGGAGCCAGGAGGCTGAGCCTAGAGAGACAGCAGGGGAATGTGGGGCTTGTGCAGGAGGAGGAGAGTCCCGGCCAGAGCAAAACTAGCACGGTGTCTCAGTGCAGAGGCAGTGGGAGGAGAGCTGGTACCAGAAGGGTGGGCCACTGATCGTGGTGCCCAGAGAAGTCAAGGAGGCCTCTGGTTACAATCTCAGATGGTGTCCTTGTAGTTGGTGGTGGTTGCTTTGGCTTTGGATGCGTTTAGCACTTAGAATGGGTTCTGGAGTCTGGAGTAGAAATCGAGAAATTCCACACTGCTCTCTTCTGGGAATCTGAGGCACATTCACTCCACTAGCGTGGACTTTGGAGGATCCTGCTTTGCTTGACTTTTGTTCATGTCAAGTTGAAAAACCATTAAAATAGTAAGGAATTATGACAGATTAAATATTTGTCCATTGTCTTGTGAGCCTAGCACAAATACTTTTGTTTGAATTACAGTAAGTCCTCACTTAACATCAACAGTAGATTCTTGGAAACTGTGAGTTTCAGTGAAACAACATGTAATGAAACTGATTTTACCGCAGATTAATTGGTATAAACAAGAGTTAAGTTTCTGTGGCTTATTTCTGGCCACAAAAACATCACCACTTCTAATATTAACCATTGAAATTAATGTGAGCTATACATACATGTAAGATTAATAAAGACAAGTAAGATAATTATTTACCCAGTTATTTCAGTTCATGGCCATGGGTGGCTGGACCCTTTCCCAGCAGCTCAGGGCTAAGGTGGGAATCCACCATGGATAGGATCCTATCTCATTGCAGGGCACACTCACCCACACCCTCACTCCGACTGGGACAGTTTAGACACGCTGATTCACCTCAGGGGCACATCTTTGGGATGGGAAGGAACTGAACTATCCGAAGGAAACCCATGCAAATGTGGAAAAAACCTTCACTCTGCATTGTATGGTAAAGCCCCCGGAGGGGAATCGGGTTCTTTCTTCTCTTAATGTTATAATGAACTACCTTAAATGAAATACACTTCCTCCATATAAAATATTTTCTCCTTATAATCATGCATTTGTGTTTCTAGTCTTGTTTTTAAATTATATGTATTGAATCCCAAGTGCTGTGTGAATACTCATAAGTATTTTTAGTAATTGCCTATTATCATATTGGGTGATGTGTTACTAAATCTTCCAGTATTGGCTGGTTTTTTCCTCTCTTTTTTTTTTTTTCTTTTTTTGCTATTGTAGATACTTATTTGAACATCTTTAATCATTTTCCTTTTTGTTCCTGTTGAATATGCATTAGAATATATTTCTTTTTTTTTTGAGATGGAGTTTCATTCTTGTTGCCCAGACTGGAGTGCAATGGCATGATCTCGGCTCACTATAACCTCTGCCTCCCGGGTTCAAGTGATTCTCCTGCCTCAGCCTCCCAAGTAGCTGGAATCACAGGCATGTGCCACCATACCCGGCTAATTTTGTATTTTTAGTAGAGATGGTTTCACCATGTTGACCAGTCTGGTCTCAAACTCATGAGCTCAGGTGATCCATCCGCCTTGGCCTCCCAAAGTGCTGGTATTACAGGTGTGTTCACCCGCCTGCTGAATATAGTTCTTTTTTTTCCACCCCCAACTAGAGTATATCTCTATGTGCAGACAGGCCCTAACTCAGGATGGTTTGACTTAATGATTTTTTGACTTTATGATGGTGCCAAAACAATGTACATTTAGAAACCATACTTCAGCACTTCTACCCCCATTCTGTTTTTCACTCTCAGTGTAGTACTCATTCAGTTACATGAGATCTTCGACACTTGATTGTAGTAGACTTTGTGTCAGCTGATTTTCCCAGCTACAGACTAATGTTAGTGCTCTGAGCAGTTGAAGGTGGGCTGTGTTCAGGTATGATGTTCAGTAGGTTAGGCATATTAAATGCATTTTGACTATGATGTTTCAACTTACGATGAGTTTATTGGGAGGTAACCCCATTGTAAGTTGAGGAGCATCTCTATTAATATGTCAGAAGGCATAGACATTTTTGAGGGTTCTTTTGGATATGATTTAAAAATATAAATGCTTTCAAACATAAAAAATAGGGATGATGGTACAATGGACTATCATGTGTCCATCACTGGCTTCAGTAGTTACCACATCATGTCTAATCTTTTATCTCTACCTCAGCCTCCTTTCTCTACCTCTGGATTACTTTAAGGGACATCCCAGATTTTTAATCATTTCAACTGTTAATATTACATTAAATCTGGATAGCATTTTACCAAGTTGATCCCAAAATGGTTTACCAACTTATAATGCCACTAGCAGTTACTGATGCAGTGGTTTATCTGTAATCCCATAAAGATTGCTTGTTGTGCTCTGAAAGTTTTGATAGCTTCAGTAGGTCTGAAGTGGACTCATCGAGTTGCTTTAGTTTATATCCCCTTTTATGAATCATTTTCCTTTTGCACATTTTTCTGTTGGAATCCCATGGGGTGGTGAGTTTTAAGCCTTAGCCTTGCCACATGAGAGCCAGCCTCTTTCTCAGCTTGCAGCCCACAGAATAGGGCAGTTGCCGCTGTTTTCTTACTGTACAGAGAGCACAGATACTGCGGACGTGGTTGTTTAGGGCACTTCCGGAAATGAGTCCATCCTTGCCCTTAGCTCTTGTCAGTAGAGTAGAAGTAGCACTCTCACAGGCAGTACTCGGAATGCTTGCCACGTAAGGGGCTGGATCAGTGGGCATTATGCAGCCTGCCTCAGGGTGGTGACCAGGCAGCCCCCAGACCTGCTTGCTGTGGAAGGGTCAGCTGGGTTTGTGGTTGATACACAGCAGCTTGTGCTGACAACCAGATGGGTGCTTTGCCACCTCCATGCCATCCTGTCTGCCAGGGTCTCAGAGCCTAGAGCTAGTCCACAAGAACCCTCCTAGTCACGCACAGAGCTGGTTAAGGCTTTCTGTTGAGTGATTGGGACCAGTGGTTGGTCAGCCAATTGAGAAAGTACAGAGTACTGTAGACGTTCTGTAAACATTGTGCTGTGATTTCACTCGCTAGTGGGTGCTCGTTCGGCTCTCTCATCATGTGGGGTTAAGGTGTTTGCTTTGAGTTGGCTCCTTTGGTTGGAGTCTTCTATTTCTGTCTTGTAGAGACCATCCTCATGACATCATTGCACTGCAGTTTCAGGGTAAGTCCAAGAGCAGACTCTCTAGATTTTGAGACTGTAGTGCTCCTATCCTTCCATCTTTATAGTTTTCTCAATTCCCTGATTTGATGGTAATTTGTAAAAGTACCTTCCTTTATTTAGTTTTCCTGCAGTATCTTAGTTGCCGTAGAAACTGTCTGCCTTTTTCTCATTCACATTTTGACCATTTATGTAGCATTAGTTAAATTAGGCAATTAAAATAGTGTGACCTGGAAGCATCCACAGCTGATTCTGGCAAGGACTGAGTTCAGTGCAGGAGCAGAGCTGAGCAGGAGCCACAGGAGAGTGGCCTGGTCCTGCAGCCAGCGGACCTCAGCATGACCTGCAGGGGCAGGAGAATGCAGATTTTCCAGGAGAGCTTTTCATTAGGTCAGCTCACAGGTTCCATCGTGTTACATTTGGCTAGTTGGAGTTAACATTACTGAACGTTTTAAAATGTCAGGGCTGTGAAAGTAAATGCTGCAATTCCCTAGTTTTGAAATTTAAACATTGCAAAAATAATCACTGCTTCCAATACTGTTACCTGTACGAGATCAGCCCTTAGATTTACAGTGGTTTCATTGTACTACTCTGTGCCCTTTGATTTTTGTCATTCATCATCCTCTGTTGGATTTGGGGCATTAGTGGGTATAAATGCATACTGTAGCCAGAGTGCCTTGGTTTGTGTGGCCTTAGTGTCCTTAACCATTGTGTGCCTCGGTTTGCCCATCTGCAGAAGAGGAATAAGAGCGCACTCAGTTGAGTAAGAGCATTTCAGTGTATGTAGTGCTGCAAGTGGTTGGAAATGTTCACCTTTGTTATCACTGAGGGTTTCACTTCTGCTCTTCATCCACATGTACACATCACTAGTGAGTAGTTTTGTTTTTTCTTTTCTTTTCTTTTTTGGGGGATGAGAGTCTCACTCTGCTGCCCAGACCTCTGGATTGCAACTTGAGATGACAACATCCTGATATACTCTGAGATGACTTGAAATCACTGATTCAGGGACCATCACTGAGACATCATGAGCCTCGGTCCGCCAAAGGAAATAGAGGATCAAGGAGGAAAGCTAACCCTATCAATACCTGAGCAGTTTGAAAGCTACTTAGCTACTAGGCATTGTAGCTGTGAAGCATGGAAGAGAGCAAACAGTACATTTCCAGTTGTAAATTTTAGTCTTGCAAATTAAATATTAAATTTGTCTGTGGTTTGTTTTTTTGAAGTTTTCACCTCTTAACATAAATATTTTTTCTCCATAAAGACATGTAGTAAAAAAGAGTAGGCTGGGCCAGGCGCGGTGGCTCACGCCTGTAATCTCAGCTCTTTGGGAGGCCGAGGCAGGTGGATTACGAGGTCAGGAGATGGAGACCATCCTGGCTAACACGGTGAAACCCCGTCTCTACTAAAAATACAAAATATTAGCCAGGCGTGGTGGCGGGCACCTGTAGTCCCAGCTACTCAGGAGGCTGAGGCAGGAGAATGGCGTAAACCTGGGAGGCGGAGCTTGCAGTGGCCCGAGATCGAGCCACTGCACTCTAGCCTGGGCGACAGAGTGAGACTCTGTCTCAAAAAACAAAACAAAAAAGAAGAAGAGTAGACCGGGCGCTGTGGCTCACACCTGTAATCTCAGCACTTGGGGAGGCCGAGGTGGGTGGCTCACTTGAGATCAGGAGTTTGAGACCATCCTGGCCAACATGGTGAAACCCTGTCTTTACTAAAAATACAAAAATTAGCCGGGCATGGTGGCAGGCACCTGTAGTCCCAGTTACTCAGGAAGCTGAGGTGGGAGAATAGCTTGAACCCGGGAAGTGGAGGTTGCAGTTAGCTGAGATCACGCCACTGCATTCCAGCCTGGGCACAGAGCAAGACTCCATCTCAAAAAAAAAAAAAAAAAAAAAATCAAGTTATATGTGCAGATTTAAGGTTTAATTTAAAAATTGGTTTGCATGCATACTAAGAAGCTAATTTGCTTTAAGTGAGCATTTCCTTTTTGGGCTTTTGTTGGGCACTGTGTCTCTCCCATGTTCCCCATTTGTCTGTCAAATTAACAAGCATCAGGTGAGGGCTGGAAGTAGAAATCAAAGGCTGGAATCTGAAAGCTTCTTTAGGGTTCTGCTCTTTGCAGATTAGGACCTGGCCCTTAGTGAGCTGAGGGACTTGCCTCCCAGTGTTTCAGGGATGTGGGCCACACGATGTGCCTGCTGTGGAGGAGGGCTGGGGTGCCAGTGTGACAGGAGAGAGCAGATCCCTTTTGTGAAAGGAGAACTGGCACTTCGCGTGATGTTAAACTTCACAAACTGCTGCTTAGAGATCTGCTACTTTCCTTCTGTTTTAGGACTTTATGGACAGCAGCCTGCTAACCAAGTCATCATTCGAGAGCGGTATCGAGACAACGACAGTGACCTGGCACTGGGCATGCTGGCAGGAGCAGCCACGGGCATGGCCTTAGGGTCTCTATTTTGGGTCTTCTAGGGGCCTCAAGGTCTTGATGTGCATAGCTTCTGATAACCCTGTGTGCAATAATATGATTTGCAGGGCATTTCTGTTTGTGACAAATGTTTTTAATAATAGTTTTAATGGTTCCTTTGAAAGTAGTGATGTCATAATTGTAACTAATCCACATAAGTACCACAGAGAAAGGTTTGAACTGTGCTGTTGTGTTCAAACGCTGGCTCTCCGGGGCACTGGCTCATTCCAAGACTGTCCTTGTGCAACTCTCGGAACACCTTATTTGAGCATACCTGTTTTGAAAGGCATTTTCTTTTTAGAGTTAGGTGTAGTGCTTAAGGGTTAATTTATTTTCATGTTATGCTGGTAATATAGTGTTGTATGCCTAATGAGTGATTGTGGCAAGAAAAGCTATAGCTTTCCATTTAACTTTTTCAAACCACAGACCAGAACTGGTTGCTTGTTACTTTAGGAGTTGTGGTTGGTAAGCTCCCGGTACTTCCCGGGGCCATGGTGTGAGAGCCCCTGTCCTGCCCTCTGGGGCTCCACGGGCCCCTGCAAGGCCTATGGCTCAGGATGACAGGGCACAGCCCGCCTTTGAAAAATGATGCTTCAGAAGTCTGCCTGACTCTAGCTGCTGCTTCTCACCTTATTCTGGTATGGTTTTGGTAGCCATACTTGGAGAACGTTTTCCGCATTGGGAATTGATTTGAGCCTGCAAGTTTGAGGGCTTTATCCTTTAAAACTTGGAGAAGCCAGAACAGTAACAAACAAGTGTGTGGAGGCAGATTTGCTTTATTCCAAGAGAGCTGTTTGAGTGTGTGTCTGCCTAAGCCTCCCGATAGCCTAGTTTTCTACTTGCTGAGGGGGTAATGTTAAAGGAACAGCGAGGGAGTGGAAGCAGAGCCTAAGTTAGCTGCTCCACTTCAGGCCTCGCAGGGGTTGCGCTTGCGCGGGAGATGCTCATCTCTCTGGAAGGCCCATCCTGGTGCAGAAGTGGGCCTGTGGCTGTTCACGGAGCACCAGGGCAGACCGTAGCTGAGCAGACTCGGTTATGGGTGGGAAATGGGGCCCAGGGACCCTCAGGACACAGGGACCGGCTCAAGGTACCACTCAGCCCGGCCAGGATCCCCAGCCTTGCTTTTGTTCTTGATCTCTTTGTGATAGAGAAGCTTAGAACATTGAATTTTGAGCCCCAAAATGTGTGAGTCTTTGGAAAAACCATTCCAGCCTTTCTGTCAAATGCTCTTATTTTCAATATTATGAAGTATGTATTTGAAATATTCACATTTCTGTTATTTCTTGTTTTTAAGCTCTGAATTATTCCAGTTTTCTGTCCTGCATGCTTTCAACAGTGTGCTTTTACAGAGGCAGTTCAGCACAGTGAATGTCCCTGCCCCACACTCCATATGGCCTCATGTCCTGAAATACACTCCAGGCAGCACACTGTTATTTTGCCTGGCTGGTTACACACATGCTGTCTTGCTTTGCTGCTCAGCCGCCTACCTCTGAGGCCAACTTAGGCCAACCTACAACCTACCTGGGACTCCATCTGAAGTCAGACGCCAGAGAAACTGAGTGGTGACCACGGGTCTGCTTTTCTCTGTGATCCTAGGGGACTTGTTGACATGGGAGTATCTGTTCCCACATGGAAGGATGTGTGTTTATCTCTCATCTCTGAATAGATGTAATATATGAGAAGTCTAGTGCCCATGGTTTAAAATGTTGCTTT
This sequence comes from Papio anubis, assembly GCF_008728515.1. Taxonomy (NCBI): domain Eukaryota; kingdom Metazoa; phylum Chordata; class Mammalia; order Primates; family Cercopithecidae; genus Papio; species Papio anubis. The sequence continues at coordinate 51,271 of NW_022164898.1, forward strand.
GAGGATTCTCCATCCTGTATAAGAAGAATGACTTTCTTCAGATTATAATCGTTATTAAAGCTGTATGTACCCTTTACTTAAAAACTATTAACAGTTTTTCATGTTGCACTGGTCATTTTGAACTTGGAATTGCTAGGTGAGAATTCCAGGAACCACAGAGTATTGATTTTTGCTGACAAAATGCTATTGAGGCAGATGTTCCTGTGCTCCCTTGGCTGCTTCTGGCTGAAGGGGAGAGGTGTGGACTGAAGCTTGGGCACTCATGTGTGTCCCCTCCCCAGTCCCCATCCCAGTGGGGCCAGCCTCATTAGGCAGCCATAGATGAGCCTGGAACTTGACTGTCACTAGTGACTTGATCCTGGTGTAAAATGCATACTGGGGATAAGGTCACTCAGGTATTTTATTTCTTGGCCACAACTCCCATAGATGCCAATGTTTTGATAGCCTCGGTTTCTCAACGATGTCCTTTGTTTACAGTGCTACACTTCATACAAGTCAAGAAGTACTTGAGTTAGAAGAAACTTCTTATTCAGGTTTGAGTAAGCATTTTACTTCCATGTGTACTTTTAAATAATCCATACCTTGAAGAAGTTGGCCAGTGACATTATATACATGCTGATCCGGTTGTTCTTTTCATTCCTTGAGTCAGCTTCAGGGTCTTGGATATTAAAGAGGAGAGGGAGAACTGTTAATGTTTCGGGTCATCATTTGTGAGCAAGGCCAGACTTTGCCCATTTTAGGTTATCCAGGACTCAAGGTAGCCATCTGGATCATAAGAAGGTCCTGCAGTTGAGACAAAATGACCCAAGTGTATTTTCTGGCCAAGTTTGATCCTCTGTAATATTTCTTTTTCCTTCCCTAGTGTGTGTAGATGAAGGCATGGAATGCAGTTCCACTTTCTCCCCAGAGCTGATCTTTTTGTGATTGCTTTCCCGTCTCTAGTATTCTGTTGTGTCTAGAGAACTGATTTTTTCCTACATATGCAGATTGTACATTTGTAAGTGAAAATGTCAATACATTAAAGCATTAACCTTAAAGCATGTTTCATTGTGACTTCTGTGTCTTTAAAAAATTACTTTGTAGTAACACACTCTGTTTTTTCTGCTGTCATGGATCATAAGAATGCCATTTATTGAGAACCTACCAAATGCTAGACTATATCGACACATCAGAGACAACTCACTGAATTCTTAGTGACTCTGTAAGGGAGGTATTCTCCAAGTTCCACTGGAGGGACCAAGGTCCAGAAGTTAAATAATTTACTCAGGAGCGTGCAGGTGGTAGGTCTCCACATCTGAGGTTAAAACGCCTTCTTGTTCCCTGTGCCATGTGCATATATGATTTCCACAAACAGGAGTGGCCTGTGTAGTCACACTCGGGATGGCTGTGAGAAAATGGACACTATTTTTCCCACCCAGACTCCCCGGCAGTGTGTGTCCAATAACTTCTCCAGCATCTTTGGATACATGACTTTGTTTTTTGTTATTTTTATTTTTTAACTTTTATTGTTTTTTTTGAGACGGAGTCCCGCTCTGTTGCCAGGCTGGAGTGCAGTGGCTGGATCTCAGCTCACTGCAAGCTCCACCTCCCGGGTTCACGCCATTCTCCTGCCTCAGCGTCCCGAGTAGCTGGGACTACAGGCGCCGCCACCACGCCCGGCTAATTTTTTGTATTTTTAATAGAAACGAGGTTTTACCGTGTTAGCTAGGATGGCCTTGATCTCCTGACCTCGTGATCCGCCCATCTCGGCCTCCCAAAGTGCTGGGATTACAGGCTTGAGCCACCGCGCCCAGCCTATTTTTGAAGGTTTCTTTTGTTTTTTAACTTACTTTCGTGAATAGATTATACATAGCTCGAAAATTAACAACAAAAAGATACATTCAGTAAAAGGTCTTTCATCTGCCCAGTACCACTGATAGTAGTTTATCCTTAATGGGTTTCTTTATGCATTGTAAGCTAGTACAAGATGATTTTTCTTTCTTTTTTACACAAAAGTAGTATACGATATACAACAGTGGTGCTTGAATCAATCTCAGTATGATTTTACACTACTAAGTTTTTGAGCCCCCAAAGAGCTTTTAAAATGTGAATCAGCTGGGCGCGGTGGCTCACACCTGTAATCCCAGCACTTTGGGAGACCAAGGCGCGCAGATCACGAGGTCAGGAGATTGAGACCATCCTGGCTAACATGGTGAAACCCCATCTCTACTAAAAATACAAAAAATTAGGCAGGCATAGTGGTGGGCGCCTGTAGTCCCAGCTACTCGGGAGGCTGAGGCAGGAGAATAGCGGGAACCCGGGAGGCGGAGCTTGCAGTGAGCCGAGATTGCGCCACTGCACTCCAGCCTGGGCGACAGAGCGAGACTCCGTCTCAAAAAAAAAAAAAGTGATTTATATCAATATTATGTTAGAAAATAAAATTGAGATTTACAAAATGATAAACCCATTGTATAGTGATATTTATTTTTATTTAATTTATTTTTTTTGTGTGAGAAAGAGTCTCTGTCACCCAGGGTGAAGTGCAGTGGTGCGATCTTGGCTTACTGTATCCTCTGCCCCCCAGGTTCAAGTAATTCTCCTGCCTCAGCCTCTTGAGTAGCTGGGATTACAAGCACCTGCCACCACGCCTGGCTAATTTTGTATTTTTTTAATTAGAGACAGGGATTCATCATGTTGGCCAGGCTGGTCTCAAACTTCTGACCTCAGGTGATCTGCCCGCCTTGGTCTCCCAAAGTGCTGGGATTATAGGCGTGAGCCACCCAGAGTGACTTTTTTTTTGAGGCAGTTTCACTCTTGTTGCCCAGGCTGGAGTGCAATGGCGTGATCTGGGCTCACTGCAACCTCTGCCTCCCAGGCTTAAGCGATTCTCCTGCCTCAGCCTCCCGAGTAGCTGGGATTACAGGCGCCCACCCCCATGCCCAGCTACTTTTTTTTTGTATGTTTAGTAGAGATGGCATTTCATCATGTTGGCCAGGCTGGTCTCGAACTCCTGACCTCAGGTGATCTGCCCGCCTCGGCCTCCCAAATCGCTGGGATCACAGGCGTGAGCCACTGCGACATTTGAAAAGAACGGCCTATAGCGACATTTTAAAAGAACGTAGAAAACTTATTCTTCAAAACAGAATCAGTGAAGCATGACATTGTTTTCACATCACAATTTTCTTTAGTGCCATGCTTAGTAGGAGACAGCTGGATTTTCATCTTTGCATTCGAACTGTCGTGACGCTTTTTGGTTGGGATATATGAAGGATGTACATCCTTATACTGTTGTGTAGTTGGAAAAGCAGCACCTAGCGGACCCCCTAAAAGGATCCTGGGCAGTCTCAGGGTCCTTGGGTCAGACCTTAAAAACTGCTCTGTCTGTTGTTCTGTGCCTTAATTGTTCACTTAACATACCTGCTATTTCCATATCAGCACTTAAAGAACCTGTGTATTCGTTTTATTTGTCCCGTAGTTTATCCAATACCATTTTGACTTTTTCTATAGCTAACAATGCTAGGATGTACCAGTTACTCCTGGTTGGGGGCTCTTCAGTGTGGTGTGGGACTAGTCGATGACTAAAGGTTCCTGCAGTGCAGCTCACAGCTCACCTCCAGGATCACCAGGACCTAGAAGCGGAAGTCAGCGCTGTTCACACGAGGTTAACATGAGGTCAGCTGCTGTACTAAGCCACCCCAAATCAGCAGCTGAATGCAGAAAAGCTCTATTTCTTCTCTCGTCTTTTTCTTTTTTTTGAGACAGTGTTTCTCTCTTGTTGCCCAGGCTGGAGTGCAACGGTGGGATCTTGGCTCACCACACCCTCCACCTCACAGGTTCAAGTGATTCTCCTGCCTCAGCCTCCAGAGTAGCTGGGATTACGGGCATGCACCACCACGCCCAGCTAACTTTGTATTTTAAGTTGAGACAGGGTTTCACCATGTTGGTCAGGCTGGTCTTAAACTCCCAACCTCAGGTGATCCGCCCGCCTCAGCCTCCCAAAGTGCTGGGGTTAGAGGCTTGACCCACCGCACCCGACTGAAAAGCTCTATTTCTTGTTCAAGTCACAGTCCATTGTGGGTTCAAAAGGGATGAGAGGCCTCTGCTCCAGGCTGTTGTTCAGGGACCAAAGCTGCTTTTCTGTCTTTGCCTTGGACTCTGCTGTGGGAACTTATACAACCTGCTGGAAGAAAAGACAGTGAAGGCCGGGCGCAGTGGCTCACACCTGTAATCCCAGAACTTTGGGAGGCTGAGGTGGGTAGACCATGAGGTCAGGAGATCGAGACCATCCTGGCTAACACAGTGAAACCCCATCTCTACTGAATACAAAAATTAGCTGGGTGTGGGCCGACAGACACCTGTAGTCCCAGCTACCGGGAGGCTGAGGCAGGAGAAATGGCATGAACCCGGGGGAGAGCTTGCAGTGAGCTGAGATGCTTCCTGCACTCCAGCCTGGGCAACAGGCAGACTCTGTCTCAAAAAAAAAAAAAAAAAAGAGGGAGAGACAGTGAAGACACACCCATCCTCCCAGCTCACCAGTGGCTCCCCTTCCAGTGGAAGAGCTAATCATGTGGCCTGGGCTCAGTGCTTGAAGTCTGGGAGGTGTTGTCTGAGCTCAGGAAGAAATGGCCCTTGCCTCAGCTGCTGATAAATGCAACAGGCCATGGTTAATGACAGATCATGATTGTCAGAGTGTCGTCAATTCTGGAAATTGGAGGCTGGAGTTTATACTAACTTTTCTTTGCAGAGTTTTACTGATTCATAAAAGCGTTTGCATATTACAAGCAGATCGTTAGTTCACACAACACAAATGTCATTTGGTCACGGCTATTTTTGTTGCTGTTCAATCGTTTCTTTCCCTACTTATCAACTGGTGTGGATGGACCTAGAGAAGATATTCACCCTTTCCAGCAAGGAATATAGTTCCTTCATCTGTTTGTCCTTTATTAAATTAAAGTCATGCTGAGGGGATGGCCCAGCGTTGTGCCCTGGTTGTCCTGCTGCCCCTTCCTGTGAGCAGCCTGTAAGTTCCTGCCCGATGCCGAGTGCCGGTCCGTGTCATCTTGCCACGGAGCAAGAGTCAAGCCTCACGGGTGGTGCGCCGTGCCTGGGGGAAGGGGACGTGAGTGTGTCATGTTTGAGCAGGTGCTTTAGGAAGCAGAGGGGGCTTCTGCAGCCTTCTCATCCTTTTCCCCACTGCAGGAGCTGCTCCCTCCCCTATGGTCCCAGATAGGACTCATGGGGCAGAGCCTTCACAGCTGCCCCTCAGGGGCTCCGTGTCACGGACGGCAGGGGGAGCATTGTTTGCCGTACAGCAAAGCTGACCAGGATGAGCTGCCACCGGGTGCTGTGCCAGGTGAGGGGGCACAGCAGTCAGCGAGGGCCGTGCTTGGAGAGGGCAGTGGGAGCCTGCCCAGGCCTCACACCAGGTGGCGGGTCGGATAGCACCCCACTGCTTGGGGTCCAGATTACACCACACCGTGGTGGCGGGTCCAGTTATACCACACCCGCGTGGGGTCAGACCAACATCCCACTATGTGGGGTTCAGATTACACCACACCACATGAGTGACGGGTCCGGATTATACCACACCCACGTGGGGGTCCGGATTACACCACACCACGTCGGGGTCAGGGTCAGGGCTTGCCCTTCTGAGCCTTTTCATCTCTGTGAATGACGGGAGGGGAGGGTGACGCCACGCCCACAGGGCTGGTAGAGGACTAAGTGGCCTGAGTGTGTAGGAAGGCCGAGCACGGTGCTGGGCACGCTGAGTCTTCTGTAGGTTTGACCCTTCCTCTGTTCCTTTTTTCCTGAGCTTCACTTTTGTTATTTGTAAAACTGGGTGACAGTTGGTGTCTCCATAGCCCTCGAAGATGAGACCCTTCCCTTCTTGTTCTCATGGCCAATGAAGGCCCTGCCACGCCTGAGCTTTGCAGGTGGGAAAGGCTTCCTCTGCCCCTCCAGGGGAATGTAAACATGCAGTCTTGCATTTCTGTATTCCCAGGACCCTTTATTGGTCTTTGCATAATGCCCCACTTTCACTCTTCTTGCAGAACTTTCTCCCTTCAACCACTAACCTAAGTTGGTGGGTAACGAGGCACGGTGGCAGTGATGTCTGGCCTGAGCCATCACCGGGCATTTACCAGCTGTGTGCTCTGGGGGGCAGTTCGCCTCTGCGCATTTCCCCTTTTGTTTACGACAGGTGCAGTAGGAGCACCCTGAAAGACTGTGATGGGCACTCACTGAGTCAGCACAGACAGGAGGCACAGAGAGTGGTGCTGGGAACCTTTGTAACTACTGACAGTACGTGTTTCTCATGATGCAGGCTTACAGATAAGGCGACAGACGTGGTGTGCCAGCCCTGAGGCACCTGGACAGGTCTGAGGTCCTGCCTGGCTTGGTGGTTGGCTCTGGGTCCTGTGGGACCCCAGCAGGCAGGGAGCAGGCAGTGTGGGCTGGGCTGGGGCAGAGGCTACCCTGGCACCTTGCTCTCTTTTTACCTGGTAGTGGGGGCACAAGTTGGCCACCTAGCCAAGGTCTTGGGAATCCTGAGGACCAAACTCCAGTGGCCAGGAGCAGGTTAGAAATGCATTTTCCTGGGACTTAAAGCCACAACGTCCTGAGGGAGTCTGGGGTGGCCCGAGTCTGCATTTCCGCCTGCCCTCAGGTGATTCTGTAGAGCCTTGACTCCCGTGGTCCTGGCCTCCAAGCCCCGCCCTTTCTGAGACCTCTGCCTTCCTCTCTCCTCTCCCTCCCTGCTCACCTAACTGACCTCCTGCTGAGCTGCTGGACAGGTGTTCCCTCCTCTAGGAGGCCTCCTAGCCTTCCCTCCAGCTCAGCACAATGCTGAGAGAAGCGACACTGGACAGTATGGCCTCCTCCCCTCCTGTGGTGTGGCTGAGCCCAGGGACAGTCACTGGCCAGTGGGAGGAAGGAAGGCTGCATGGCTCTCTGGGCATGCCCCTGCCTGGGAAGTGGGAATCAGGTCAGAGGCAACTCCTCCTGGGCCCAGGGGAGCTGGCAGCTCCACCAGACCCTTCACTGCTGTGTCATCAGAATGACAGTTCTCAAACAGGGTCATCTCCAAAGGGCAGTGAGCTAGGTGCTCCTGTGCAGCACCCCAGGCAGGCCCTGCCCCGTTCTTTCACTAACCTGTCAGAGGCCAGGTGAGCAGCTTGTGTGTTCCTGGCTCAGTGCCTGGGCAGGTGTGGGCAGGGCCCATTCTCAGGAGCCGTCTTGCCTGCTTGGTGCAGACAAACCCAGGCTGTGACCTGCTCAACAGATGTGCAGCAGGGACCCCTAGGGAGGTCTCTGGGGCTGCACTGATTTCAAAAGGTTATCACTTCTGTGGGCACGGACGTGGATAGTGTGGGAACATGGCCTTTCCAGCCTTGGTGGCCTCCTCTATAAGGAAGGTATAGTATAACAGTAGCACCCGGTAGGCACCCAGTAGGAGCGCAGACATCCCTTCATTCCTTTCCCAGACCCATGGCTTGGTCCCGGACCAGCAGCACAGCAGCCTCCGGGAACCTCTTAGAAATGCAGATTTCCCAGCAGTTCCGAGTTTTCCAGCAGTTTCCCGAGTCAGGGACAGCACTCAGGGTGATGCCACTGCAGGTTCAAGTTTGAGGACCACTGGTCTAGAATGGACTTGCTCTCTCCTTCCTCCTTCCTCTCTCCCCCTTCCTGCTGGCCGGCACTTCCTCCATGCAGCTGCTGGTTTCTGAGGGCTGCCACCAGGTGTCAGGGCAGCCTCAGGAATGTTCCAGCTGTCCCACCTTCCCTGCCAGCCTGGCCTCTGCTGCCTCAGGAGGTGTCCTGAGAAGGGAAGCGGCTTCCCGAGCTTCTCACAGGATGAATGTTTCCCTGTGCTTTTCTAACTGCTCAGGGTGAGTCATCCGGGCCTGAAGGCGGTGAAGGCGGCAGATATGTCAGCATCCTGTGTGGTGGGGGCAGGGACAACCCCACAGCACCTAGTGGGATGTTATGAGATTTAGGGGGCACGCCCAACTCCTCCTCTACTACTGCCTTAAGTCCTAAGTCCTCACTCTCTTATTCTGCCCTAGGAGGCTTCTCCAACCACCCTGCTCTGTGCCCCATTGTGACTCTGGCCAGGGCCTCAGACCCTCCACCCAGTCCAGTCCTCGCAGTGGGCCTCCCAGGCCTGTCCTGCTGTGCCAATGCTAAGGCCGACTTTGGGCTACTGGTCCAGGCCCTGCCCGGTCCTGTGACTACACGTCCCTAACCACCACCACAGGCTTGGTGGGCCACAAACCTCCTCCTGAACACAGCCCACAGCCCATGGCTTTGCCCACGGTCCCCTCCCAGCTTGCCCGCTCCAGCTCCCCTGGGTTCAAAGCCAGCCCACACCTTCCCATGCACTGGACACCCTCCCGAGCTGGTGCAGGGAGAGCTGAGATTAGAGACAGGCAAGGTCTCTACCTGCAGCCCTGTGAGAGGCATCAGGAGGAGGAGATTAGGCATGCTGTGCAAGTGAGTAGGAGGGAGTGTGGCCATATGGAGGCGCAAAAATGAGCAGGAGGGCGGAATATAGAACCTATTATTTCTGGAAGATGATGAAAACATGATGGGGAAATACAAATCAAAACCGCAGCGAATATTATCTCACCTCAGTTAGAATGGATATTATTAATAAAACAAAAAATAACAGATGCTGGTGAGAATGCAGAGAAATGGAAACTCTGATACACTGTCAGTAGGAATGCGAATCAGTACAAGCATGATGGAAACCAGTATAGAGAATCCTAAAAACACCGCAAAATAGAGCTACTGTATGGTCCAGCAATCTCACTGGGGGCGGGGAGGGGTATTCATCAAAGGAAAAGTTCAGTGTAACAAAGGGTAACTTGCATGCTTGTGCTTATCACAGCATTATTCACAATAGCAAAGATACAGAGTCAATGCAAGTATTCATCAACTGATGAATGGATAAGTAGATGTGCTAAATATACACAGTAGAATACTATTTGGCATAACAAATAATGAAATCATGTCATTTTCAGAAATAAGGGTAGATCTGGAAGTCATCAAGTAAAATAAGCCAGGCACAGAAGGACAAATGCATGCAGTTCTCACTCACATGTAGGAGCTAAAAAAAAGTCTCATGGACCCAGAGAACTTGATGGCAGTACCAGAGGCCGGGAGATGGGGTGTGGAAGGGGGAATGAAGAGAAGTTGGCTAGTGGGTACAGACCTGCAGTTAGAAGAAATAAGCTGTAATGTTTGACAGCAGACTATGGTGACTAAATATATTATGTGTAAATATTCAAAGTAACCAGAATACACATTTTATGCATGTAACAAGCATTTGTATTAAGGAAGGGGTCACTACTACTCTGCTGCCCACCTCCCCACCTTGCCCTGAGTTCAAAGGCAGGAGAAAAGAGATACAAAAGTAAGATAAATAGCCAGACAACCTTGGCACCACCACAGTCCTAGGAGTTAAAGTAATAATAATAACATCAACCCTGGCCTAAACTACTTGTGTATCTGTAAATTCCAGACACTGTATGAAAAAGCATTGTAAAAACTTTTGTTCTGTTAGATGATGCATAGCAGCCAGTCACATTTCCCATGCTTGCTCGATTTATCACGACCCTTTCACGTTATAGGTTGTAAGCCTAAAAGGGCTAGGAATTTCTTTTGGGGAGCTCGGCTCTTAAGATCTTGATCTGCCCGGCGGCTCTGTGCTCTTCCTTCTTTAATCCGGTGTCTGAGGAGTTTTGTCTGCGGCTCGTCCTGCTACAGTATGTACCCTACAAAGAGGTAAAATATTATGCGTCAATAAGATGGAGAGGTTATGCCCTAGCCTCGAGAGGGGCTCCTTGGATCCACACAGCACATCCTGCCTACCTGCATCCTCTGCTCCACTGTGCTGGTCATATCTAGGCCTTCATGCTCCGGTCCCCAAGGCAGGTGGTGCTGACTCTGGTGGCCACACTGTGGATCTGGGTGTTGGTGGCCCAGAGGAGTGGGTGCTAGAGGCTTCCTGCTCTTCTTGTTCCACTGGGACCAGGTGGAGCCAGGCAGTGACAGGGTACCACCCTCTTGACCAGATCCTGGAACACAGGAGTGTCACCTGGCCCCTCCTCATCCCAACTTAGTGCCCAAAGTACCCCTGGGCCCGGCATGGCTGGGCTGGAACTCGGGATGCAGCTCAAGCCTTGTGGCATCTCTGGGTTCTCTGTCCACTGAGGGTGCCCTGGGACCCAAAGCTGCCGGGAAGAGATTGGCTTTTCCTCATGCCTGGCGACCCCAGACTGTCCTTCCTGGTCCATCGCCCTGGTCACATTCCCCAGGGCAGCTCAGGGCTTTTAGGGATTTACCATAGTCAGGTGCCTAATAAGTGCTGCGACCTGCAAGGCCATGTGTAGATGGGAGGTGCTCTTCGGTGAGCACCCCAGCGCCAGCAGAACTGATCCCCAGGCGTTTGCGTGCTGCGCTTGTGTTTGACTGTTACAGCTTCCTGTCAGGGACAGCACCTCCCGTCCTCCTGTCAGGAGGACACAGACAGGTGCCTGGGGGCAAGGCATTTGCCAGGTAACACAGGCTGTGAGTGCTGGAGCGGGATTTGAACCCGGATCATGGCACTCTGTATGGGAACAATGGAAGAGATGTGGGGATGTCCATGCAGGAAGGAAGGGCAGCCCGGTCCCACTGAGCCCAGCTGGAGGAAACTGCTCAGCCCGCAGCTGGGGAGAGAGCCCAGGAGGCCAGGCTTCCCCTTGCTTCCTGGCTCAGGATCACAGAGGGACAAGGAAATTTAGTGTGTGTGTCTTTTTTCTTTTTGTTTCATTCAAAATTTAGTTTATTATCAAGCAAGAGGAGCTTATGCAGCAGGAGGGTTGAGGTGCCACTGCCCTGGTCCAGCTCAGACGCCAGCACCAGGGAGGCGGGATCAGTGTCCTGTTCCCAGGATCTGCACAGGGGGGTGACTTTCTGCATCTCCCCATCAGTGGGAGGTGCTCCTCCAAGCCGCCTCTTGCCAGCCTGGACACAGCAGCCTGCACCTTCACCCTATTGCATGCCCGTGGAGCAGAGCCCCCCAGGCCAGAAGCCCCACAGCTGTTGGCTCTGGCTTGGACACCAGGCGGGGGCACCGGGGCAGGAGGTGGCCGCGATCCTGTGACCGCAAGTGCCCCCTCGCTGATGGCCTCGTGTTCTGTGTGCCGACCAAAGAGGAGCAAGTGTGGAAGGCGCCTCAGGCAGGTGCTGGGCTCCGTGGGCGTCTTGTGCTCCGCAATTTTGAGGCCATTTGCAGTCAGCTCCCTCAGCCCGAGTTCCGAGCTGCAGCCGCTGCCACGCACAACAGCACGGCCAGGAGGGTCTTGGGGGCTTTCTTCATAGGAGGCTGTCAGCATCCTCAGGTTCCAGGCGCTCAGGCCCAGTCCTGCTTCAAGAGGCTTTTTTCCCCCACCGGAGGCTTCTCAATGGCCTGAAAGCTCCGCTGACTCCCGCGAAGTTTGCTGGGAACACAAGGCTGTCAGTGACATTCGTGGCGCCAAGACTTAAGCATGTGGGTTGCACGGATCCGCCACGGTCTGTGCCACGTGCACTGGCGCCTCCTGAGATGCACGCGCACGCCGCACGCGCACGCCGCACGCGCACGCCGCACGCGCGTAACGGTTTGGCTGGCCTGTAACAGTTTGGCTGGCCTGTAACGGCTTGCACGCGCACGCCACACGCGCTTAACAGCTTGGCTGGTTTGTAACGGCTTGCACACGCACGCCGCACGCGCGTAACTGGCTGGCCTGTAGCGGTTTGCACGCGCAGGCCACACGCGCGTAACGGCTTGGCTGGTTTGTAACGGCTTGCACGCGCACGCCGCACGCGCGTAATTGGTAACTGGCTGGCCTGTAACGGCTTGCATGCGCACGGCACACGCGCATAGCGGCTTGGCTTGGCTTTGCGTTCTTTGCTTGGCTTGGCGTCGGTCGCTTGGCCTTCTGTTCCTCCTCGGACCTCCTTGGATTGACGTTTTCTCCTTTGGGTTGACGTTTCCTCCCTAGTTCCTTTGTTGGGCTTGACCTTTTCTCTGCTGGGTTTGGCATTCTCTTGGGTGGGCTGGGTGTTTTATTGGGGGGGGGTTGGCCCTTCCTGGGGTGGGGGTGTGGGCTTTCCCCGGGTGGGTGTGGGCTTTCCCTGGGTGGGTGTGGGCTTTCCCCGGGTGGGTGTGGGCTTTCCCTGGGTGGGGTGGGCTGGGCTCCCCTGCTGGGGTTGGCAGGTTTTGGCTGGGATTGATCTTTCTCTTCAAACAGATCGGAAACCCGGAGTTACCTGCTAGTTGGTGAAACTGGTTGGTAGACGGGATCTGCTGTTAAAAGCAGATGGTGGCTGAAGTTGGTTCCATGCCGGCTGCGTCCTCTGTGAAGAAGCCATTTGGTTTCAGGAGCACGATGGCCAAGTGGTGCTGCCACTGCCTCCCCTGCTGCAGGGGGAGCAGGAAGAGCAACGTGGGGTTACTGCAGATTCAGACGACTGTTAGGGAAGACACTCAGGAGCAAGATGGCCAAGTGGTGCTGCTGAGACTGCCCCCTGCTGCAGGGGGAGCAGAGAAGAGTAACGGGCATGCTTCTTGGAGACAGGACTCCACTCTTCATATGAAGACACCTCCAGGAGCAAGATACAATGAGCTGCCACTGCCTCCCCCGCTCTAAGAGGGGGAGCGCAAGAGCAACCTGGCGCTTGAGACTCAGGATGACTCTGCTGTGAAGACAGTCAGGAGCAGCAAGAGCAACGTGGGCGCTTGGGAAGAATATGACGATAGCGCCTTCATGGAGCCGAGGTACCATGTCCGTCGAGAAGATCTGGACAAGCTCCACAGAGCTGCCAGGGGTAAAGTCCTAGAGGTAAAAGTGGATCTCATCGTCATGCTCAGGGACACTGACGTGAACAAGACGGACAAGCAAAAGAGGTAACCGGGCCTGGCCTGGGAGGAGGAGGGATGTGGGGGATGATGGGGACATACCCTCCTGGTGGGGGAGGAAGGGGGTCTGGCTTTCTTGTCTCCGCAGGCCCCACACCACCTTGGGTGTGGAAACCTCAGCGAGGTCAGAGGTCAGGGCACAGGTCCCTTTGTGAGCCGCAACACAAAACAAAACTTGAGCTGATTTCCAATCCAATTATAATTTCCCTCACAGAACACTAATAGATTGTTTTAAAGTGATTTAACTCGAAAAATTAAGTTGATGCAGCGGATTATTTTTAATGTACACATTTTAAAGCAATGTTCTATGTATTATAGAAAAGTGTATATTGAGAACTAAGAACGAAGCCCATAACATATCAACTTCAAGGCTAAATATTCTTCAAATAAAATCCAGTATGGATTTTTTATCAATGTACCCTATGTAAATATGTTCTTTACTGAGGAACCTTAGAAGGAAACTGAAATGGCAAGAAGGTTTGTGTGCTTGAAAAGGAAGATTGAATTTTCTGAAGATGTGAGCTTTTTCTGTTTATCACTTTTACCTAAGCCAAATAAAATAGGAAAGTTTTAGAGTTTTTACACACGCTGTCTTTATTATTGTGATAATTATGTTTTTGTAACAGAATGGAAAAAGACTGCTTTTTCCAGATATCAAAATGTGCATGTGCTATTTCCACAAATCTGCTTCTACTAACAGCCGAAAGATTCTCAATGAGTGAGAACAGAATAGGAACCAGAAATACCCAAATATATGTAAGAATTTAGTACTTGATAATGGTGATGTTTTGTATTATTTAAAAAAGGTGGATTGTTCATAATTCATTTTTGGAGAAAACTAGCTAGATTTTTATGTCACAAAAATAAGAGTATAGATTAAAAATTTTAAATATACAAAAGGAGAAACATACCAGAAGAAAACACAAATGCTTATTTATATATGCAGATATATATATATATATATATATTTTTTTTTTGATGGAGTCTCACTCTGTTGCCCAGGCTGGAGTGTAGTGGTACGATCTTGGCTCACTGCAGTCTCTGCCTGTTAGGGTCAAGCAATTCTCTGCTTCAGCCTACTGAGTAGTTGGGATTACAGGCGCCTGCCACCACGCCTGGCTAATTTTTTTTTAATTTTTAGTAGAGATGGGGTTTCACCATCTTGGCCAGGCTGGTCTTGATTCCTGTCCTTGTGATCCATGCACCTTGGCCTCCCAAAGTGCTGGGATTACAGGCGTGAGTCACCGTGCCCAGCCTGTATATTGCAGACATAATAAAATAAGCTCATTAAAATAAGCATTTTAAAATTGGGCATAGTACTTTTTAGCGTAGCTACCAGTGACCTGCGTGTGTAGGAAAACAGTGTTCCTGGTAGGAGAAGGAATTTAAGTTAGAGAAATGAAATACTGTTTTCTACTTAAGTTAGAAGAGGAATGAAAGGCTGGGTGCAGTGGCTCACGCCTGTTATCCCAGCATTTTAGGAGACTGAGGCAGGCGGATCACAAAGTCAGGAGTTTGAGACGAGCCTGGCCAGTGTGGTGAAACCCCATCTCTACTAAAAATACAGAAAATTAGCTGGGCATGGTGGCATGCACCTGTAATCCGAGCTACTCAGGAGGCCGAAGCAAGAGAATTGCTTGAATCAGGGAGGTGGAGGTTGCGGTGAGTCGAGATCACACCACTACACTCCAGCCTGGGCGATGGAGTGAGAGTCCATCTCAAAAAAAAAAAAAAAGGAATGAAATACTGTTTTCTATCCACAAAGTTTGTGAGGATGAAGAACAGTGGTACGTATATAGTTGTTGAAAGTTTAAGTTGCTGCAGCTTTTCAAACAGACACTTTAGTGGTAAGAACTACATTTTAAAAATGTATATGCTTTTTACTTATCAATTCCATTATACTGAAATATCTTTACGATATAGATACATCTGTTTTTCTTAGTATTGCTTAAAACAGCAGTGTATTTA
>NW_022164899.1:0-1865 GCF_008728515.1 Papio anubis
TCTCCCAAAGTGCTGGGATTACAGGCATGTGCCACCATGCCCGGCACATTTTCTGCTCAGTGTTTACCTTTTTGCCTTCTCTGAGGTGCTGGAGTGCAGCAATAAGAAAATAATAATTATTATTATTTTTGTTGAGACAGAGTCTCGCTCTGTTGCCCAGGTTGGAGAGCAGTGGCATGATCTCAGCTCACTGCAACCTCTGCCTCCTGGGTTCAAGCAATTCTCCTGCCTCAGCCTCCCAAATAGCTGGGATTACAGGTGCCTGCCACCGCGCCCGGCTAATTTTTGTATTTTTAGTAGAGACGGGGTTTCGCCATGTTGGCCAGGCTGGTCTTGACCTCCTGACCTCAGGTGATCTGCTTGCCTCGGTCTCCCAGAGTGCTGGGATTACAGGCACGAGCCACCGCCCCCAGCCTCGCAGGTGTTTTTCTAACACTTGAAGATGACTCCATGCTGGCTTTCTCCATGCCCCAGCGCCTTCTGCACGCCCCACTGCCCGCAGGGCGAATGCCTTCACCCTTCACAAATGGCCGAGTTGACCTCTCCACCTTTACCTCTCATGTATCCCGCTCTCTCCCTGGCTCCAGCGTCTTACTCCTCTTCTAAATGCATCCAGCTTTGTTCTGTATAGATGTTTGCCACTGTTTGGAAGGCCATCTCTCCTTCTATGCCCAAAAAACCTCCATTAAAATCTTCCTTTTCTTTCTTTCTCTCCTTCCTTCCTTCCTTGCTTGCTTTCTTTTTTTTTTTTTTTTTTTTCCGAGTTTTGCTCTGGTTGCCCAGACTGGAGTGCAGTGGCACGGTCTTGGCTCACTGCAACCCCCACCTCCCAAGTTCAGGTGATTCTCCTGCCTCAGCCTCCCAGGTAGCTGGGATTACAGGTGCCCGCCACCACACCTGGCTAATTTTTGTATTATTAGAGACGGGGTTTCACCTTGTTGGCCAGGCTATTGAACTCTTGACCTCAAGTGATCTACCCACCTTGGCCTCCCAAAGTGCTGGGATTACAGGTGTGAGCCACCGAGCTCAGGTGCATCAAAATCTTTCACGATGCCGACCAGGTTGTTGGTAGCAAGCCATAACCCTGTCATAAACAGGCCTTAAAGAAACTGGCCATAAACAGGATTTCTGCAGCAATGTGACATGCTCTTGATGGCTGTCACGCACACTGCTAAAAGCTGTTGGTTTACTGGAGCAGGGCAAGGAACACTTTCTAGAACAGATCCAGAAACTATTTCAGACTTACTGATTTTTCTGACTCTGCGTTCACCGGTTGGTGTTATTGTCCAAGAGCAGAACTTAGTAGAATGGCTTTTTCTTCCACATACGAATTCACGGACTCTAACTCCTCATTTGGATCAAATTGCTACTCTGATAGGAAATGGGAGAACTTCAATTGTTAAATGACAGGGATATGATCCTGGCAAAATTACTGTCCCTCCCACAAAGGCACAAATAAAACAGGCCTTTATAAATAGTCTTACTTGGCAAACCCATTTAGCTGAGTTATAGGTGTTCTTGATACTTTCCGAAAACAAAATTATTTCAATTTTTGAAATTAACTAATTGGATTCTCCCTAAAATAACTAAATCTAAACCAATTGAAGGTGCTGAAAATGTTTTTACAGATGGGCCTAGTAATGGTAAAGCTTCTTATTCTGGATCACAAAGTAAAGTTTTCCAGATGCCCTATACTTCAGCTCAAAAAGCAGAGCTTGGGGCGGGCATGGTGGATCACCTCTGTAATGCCAGCACTTTGGGAGGCCGAGGCGAGTGGATCACAAGGTCAGGAGATTGAGACCATCCTGTAACACCGGGAAACCCCGTCTCTACTAAAAATACAAAAAGTTAGCCGGGGGTGGTGG
>NW_022164900.1:0-1865 GCF_008728515.1 Papio anubis
TTGAAGAGAATGTTCTGTGTTCTGAAATTTAACCTTGAGATAATTTACCTAGGCATTGCTGATGTTCATAGGCTTCCAAATAGTTAAAATGGCTTTACATGGTGACTAATTTCACATGGTATCTTGGTTCTTGGAGGTGGTCTAGTTACACCTGTTAAAAGTGAAAGTGGAATATACTTAATGAGCTTACTGTGTGGTTTAAAAGTCTTAAAAATGACAGAATGGCTGGGTGCAGTGGCTGACATCTGTAATCCCAGCACTTTCAAAGGCCAAGGTGAGTGAATCAACTGAGGTCAGGAGTCCAAGACCAGCCTGACCAACGTGGTGAAACCCCATCTGTACTAAAAATACAAAAATTAGCTGGGCATGGTGTCACGTGCCTGTAATCCAAATACTTGGGAGGCTGAGGCAGGAGAATTGCTTGAACCTGGGAGGTGGAGGTTGCAGTGAACTGAGATTGCACCACTACATTCCAGACTGGGAGACAGAGTGAGACTGTGTCTCAAAAATAAATAAATAAATAAATAAAAATAAATACATAAAAATTAAAAAGACAAAATAATTCTCATCTATAGAATGCCAATATCTGGTGGGCAGTTCAAAATTTCTTCCTTCCTAGGTTTATATAAAACGTACCAAAGAATGGCATTCTTTATGAGGAAAAAAATAATTTTTGTGTAATATAGAAATTATTGAAAGGAAGATTCAAAATATGAAAAAACTGGTGAATAGAAAAGGGAGATGTAAAGAATGTTTTTTATAGAAAATGTATTTTTTACAAGGAATTGTATAAAGAAATAGTAATTTTACATGAGGAGGGATCTTGTATATTAAATTTATGTCCTAGAGTAAAATGGCTGATTATTTAAGTAGGAGGTAGTATAGGACAAGCCAGAAAGTTCAAGCATGTTGTAGATGGTCCATGTCCATAATGATAAGATTTATAAATGGGAATTTATGAAAAGATTCAAAGGAAATTGTCTATTACAGACTTCCTAAAAAACAGTCTATATATCACAACCAAGTTTTCTTAAGGTATTAATTTGCTAAATTACCAGACATTTTTATTTTCAATCCTGTAATCTAGTTTTTTAAAGCTGCTCAGATTCACGTAACTCCTTCACATTTTGTCATCATCTCCTGTGAATTTTTCTTCTCTCATTTATGACTGCTCTTGTAGCCTGATGCTAAAGTGTTTTGTCTTAGAGGTCGGTGGGAGCAGTGTTTTCTCCCAGTATAGCTTAATTCTAACGCTCTTGGTTATCCTTGATGTGTAACCTTATTTTGGCTTTTGGTTTTTGACTTTTATTTCACTTAGAAGCATTTTGGAGGCTGGTGGAGCTTGCCCAACTCCATTACCTTTGTCTAGGAGAGGGGCATCTGTTTGGTCTGTTGGGGGTTATAGGTTTTGATGTTTGTTTTATATTCTCCCTTTTGGTCAAAGTGTAACAAAGGCAGTGTCAATGGCCAACCTTTTATACTAAAAACTTGGAACAGAGGTAAATATATGTTGGCAACTCTTGCCTCTGCAGGGGTCACTGTCTGTAACCCCATAAGAGCCCAGAATATGAGAAATAAGTGAGCAATAGGACTAATTCTAGCAGGAATCAGGGCAGCTATAAAACTAGCAGTGCCCTGAGGTGGCTTTGTCTATCATGAGTCAACCCTAAGGAACTAGACTCAAACCTTGGAAACCTCAGCCACCAACACAAATCTGGCACTAAAGGGAATTCAAGAGCCAATAGACTCTGGCAAATGTAGTTATTGATAACAGACTAGTGTTGAATTATTTACTAGCCAAGCAAGGTGGAGTCTGTACAGTTATTGCTAAAATCTATGCACATATATTAACAACTGTGGACAAG
>NW_022164901.1:0-1865 GCF_008728515.1 Papio anubis
CCTAGTATGTTTAATAGAAATTTAGTTTGTATTATTAATAGTTTAGAAAAGAAAATTCAGCTTCACAGCTTATTAGTAATGAAATAAATAATAAAATTTACTATCGTCAAATTTTAGAAAGCCTTTATTAAATCTTTTTTTGTATGAGTTATAGTATTTCAGGGTTTTTCAGTTTTAATATTTCTGATTTTTCTTGCATAGTGACTAATTTTGATCTCTTGTAATTTGAGGAGTTTCATAAAGTCCATTACTGAGCCCCTTTCAGGGTCTTTATGGAGATCAGTACAACGAAGGTTCCTGAATCATAGACTATGTTATCTTCAGATTAATCTGGTCTTGATCATATTACAATTACCTGTTTATTTGTTTGTTTCTACACATGCTCAGTGCTTATTAGCCTCACTTTTGACAGTTTTGAGACTATGATGAAATATATGGACACTCTTGTCAGCAAAAAAAAAGGCACAAAATATATAAAATATCGAATACAATATTAAAGGCCTCCTAAAGCTTATTCTTGCTCCTGCACTAAATTGATGATTTATTTAATGCTCTGTATTTTTGTTTTCTTTCTCTAATATCTAGCACATGTCCTGCACTTTGTATGCTTCAAACACATAAAGACTTGTTTAATAGAAAAGGAAATGGATGAGTGTTGCCAGCCAGATTGTATGACAGGTGCAGAAATTCTCCACTTTCAAAAACTGTTGGTAAATATATTTGAGCAAACATTGGGACTCTTTCCTGGCAATCCTAAAATGCCAGACTCTCCAATGGTTTTACCCTAATAAGACAAGAGTTCCTTTTCCCAAGACCTTTAAACTGCACAGATTCTCATTTTCTCTTCTGAAAGCTTTTGCTTTTGTCTTTGGGACTCTCCTGTCAGTAACTGGGGAGAAAAACATTATGTTCTCCATACCCTTAAAGGATGTCAGTGTTTCATGAATTTTTTTCTTTTCCTAAAATTATAATACAATATGAATACATTTTAGTAGCATTAATTTATAAGGCAAAACACTTCACCACCCTTCCTCTCTTTTTTCATTTTTCATTGTACACAGAACTATACAACACATTATAGAGGATACTAAAATAAATGAAAATCATAAACCATGCAGTCAAGAATCTTGCAGTCTAATAAAATTATGAGTAAAGATGAACACAATGAGGAATAGTAAATAACTCTGAGATAAAGAAACTAAAGTGTATCATAAAACTGATGCAACTTGACACAGAATTACAATTGTTTTTGATGTCTCCAGTTTTGAAACTCAAAGGAGACACTATCAATAAATAGTTATCGCAAGGGCAACAGGCATAAACTAATATTATCTTGGACAAATTGAGATATAGAGTCACCCTATTCTTAAGTTTCTTTACTTTTGCTTTTACTTTTTATTATGGACATTTTCATACTGCCTGTAAAGATTGAGATAATTATTTAAGTACCCATCTTCCAACTTCAGCTATTATCACCACGTGGCCAATGTTGTCTTCTCTATATCCCCAAACTCCCTACCTCATTTACTAAAAGCAAATCCAAAGCATTTTCTTGATTCATAAACCAGTTTTTCACCACTCCATTCTTTTTCTCTCCTGATTTCCTTACTTGTCACCTTTCCAACCCATCTTTTTATTTTTACTTCCAGCACTGCAGTTCTGATCTAACTCTGCCAGGACACAGATCCATAGGGTCAGCCCTGCATCCTGAGCAGCTTAGAGGGAGGAGCCAGACCAGAAGTGCCTCACACCTTGTCCTCTTCTGCTCTGGACAGATGGCTCCATGACGACAACTTCATAATGGCAGTGGATGGGACACTAGTGTACATCAGGGTCGCTCTTCTGCTGCTCTGGCTTGGGGTGTT
>NW_022164902.1:0-1864 GCF_008728515.1 Papio anubis
TTATCTCAATAGATGCAGAAAAGGCTTTTGACAAAATTCAACAGCCCTTCATGCTAAAAACGCTCAATAAATTCGGTATTGAT
Source organism: Papio anubis (assembly GCF_008728515.1). NCBI lineage: Eukaryota > Metazoa > Chordata > Mammalia > Primates > Cercopithecidae > Papio > Papio anubis. The sequence goes on from NW_022164902.1 coordinate 84, forward strand.
GGAACGTACCTCAAAATAATAAGAGCTATTTATGACAAACCCACAGCCAATATCATACTGAATGGGCAAAAACTGGAAAAATTCCCTTTGAAAACTGGCACAAGACAGGGATGCCCTCTCTCACCACTCCTATTCAACATAGTGTTGGAAGTTCTGGCTAGGGTTATCAGGCAAGAGGAAGAAATCTAGGGAATTCAGTTAGGAAAAGAAGAAGTCAAATTGTCCCTGTTTGCAGATGACATGATTGTATATTTAGAAAACCCCATTGTCTCAGCCCAAAATCTCCTTAAGCTGATAAGCAACTTCAGCAAAGTCTCAGGATACAAAATTAATGTGCAAAAATCACAAACATTCTTATACACCAGTAACAGACAAACAGAGAGCCAAATCATGAATGAACTTCCATTCACAATTGCTTCAAAGGGAATAAAATACCTAGGAATCCAACTTACAAGGGATGTAAAGGACCTCTTCAAGGAGAACTACAAACCACTGCTCAGCGAAATAAAAGAGGACACAAACAAATGGAAGAACATACCATGCTCATGGATAGGAAGAATCAATATCGTGAAAATGGCCATACTGCCCAAGGTTATTTATAGATTCAATGCCATCCCCATCAAGCTACCAACGAGTTTCTTTACAGAATTGGAAAAAACTGCTTTAAAGTTCATATGGAACCAAAAAAGAGCCCGCATCTCCAAGACAATCCTAAGTCAAAAGAACAAAGCTGGAGGCATCACACTACCTGACTTCCAACTATACTACAAGGCTACCGTAACCAAAACAGCATGGTACTGGTACCAACACAGAGATATAGACCAATGGAACAGAACAGAGTCCTCAGAAATAATACCACACACCTACAGCCATCTGATCTTTGACAAACCTGAGAGAAACAGGAAATGGGGAAAGGATTCCCTATTTAATAAATGGTGCTAGGAAAATTGGCTAGCCATAAGTAGAAAGCTGAAACTGGATCCTTTCCTTACTCCTTATACGAAAATTAATTCAAGATGGATTAGAGACTTAAATGTTAGACCTAATACCATAAAAACCCTAGAGGAAAACCTAGGTAGTACCATTCAGGACATAGGCATGGGCAAAGACTTCATGTCTAAAACACCAAAAGCAACAGCAGCAAAAGCCAAAATTGACAAATGGGATCTCATTAAACTAAAGAGCTTCTGCACAGCAAAAGAAACTACCATCAGAGTGAACAGGCAACCTACAGAATGGGAGAAAAGTTTTGCAATCTACTCATCTTACAAAGGGCTAATATCCAGAACCTACAAAGAACTCAAGCAAATTTACAAGAAAAAAACAAACAACCCCATCAAAAAGTGGGCAAAGGATATGACCAGACATTTCTCAAAAGAAGACATTCATACAGCCAACAGACACATGAAAAAATGCTCATCATCACTGGCCATCAGAGAAATGCAAATCAAAACCACAGTGAGATACCATCTCATACCAGTTAGAATGGCGATCATTAAAAAGTCAGGAAACAACAGGTGCTGGAGAGGATGTGGAGAAATAGGAACACTTTTACACTGTTGGTGGGATTGTAAACTAGTTCAACCATTATGGAAAACAGTATGGCGATTCCTCAAGGATCTAGAACTAGATGTACCATATGACCCAGCCATCCTATTACTGGGGATATACCCAAAGGATTATAAATCATGCTGCTATAAAGACACATGCACACATATGTTTATTGCGGCACTATTCACAATAGCAAAGACTTGGAATCAACCCAAATGTCCATCAGTGAT
>NW_022164903.1:0-1864 GCF_008728515.1 Papio anubis
GGAGTGCAGTGGCCGGATCTCAGCTCACTGCACTCCAGCCTGGGCTACAGAGCGAGACTCCGTCTCAAAAAAAAAAAAAAAGAATCAATGAACTAATCATACAAACTTGATAAGTGTCATGAAGGACAAGAATGTGGAACATCATTTTAACTGTGAAGGAGAGGAGGAGTGGACAGGAGGGTAGGTGAGGTTTGTCTATCAAAGGAACATTTAAAAAGAGATCTGGCTGGGCACAGCGGCTCACACCTGTAATCCCAGCACTTTGGGAGGCCGAGGTGGGTGGATCACGAGGTCAGGAGATCAAGACCATCCTGGCTAACATGATGAAACCCGTACCTACTAAAAAAAATTATCCGGGCTTGGTGGCACGAGCCTGTAGTCCCAGCAACTTGGGAGGAGGCTGAGGAAGGAGAATCGCTTGAACCTGAGAGGCAGAGGTTGCAGTGAGCCGAGATCGTGCCACTGCACTCCAGCCTGGCCAACAGCAAGACTCTGTCTCACAAAAAAAAAAAAAAAAAAAAGAACAAGAAGAGACCTGTCCAGGCGCCCTGGTTCACACCTGTAATCCAAGCACTTTGGGAGGCTGAGGCTGGTAGATCGCTTGAGCCCAGGAGTTCGAGACCAGCCTGGGCAACATGGTCAAACATCGTGTCTCTCCAAAAAATATACACAAAAAATCGCATGGCATGGTGGCATGTGCCTGTAGTTCCACATACTCGGGAGGTTAAGGTGGGAGGATCACTTGAGCCCAGGAAGGTCAAGGCTGCAGTGGGCCATGATCATGACAATACACTCCAGCCTAGACAGCTGAGTAAGGCCCCCATCTCAAAAAAAGAAAAGAAAAGATAATCTATCTGGCAGTTTTCTCTCTTACCTTCCAATTGTTGAGTCTCATTTATTTTTCTTGTCTTATAGCATTTTTTTGCTTTTTTTTTTTCCGAGTCTGAGTCTTGCTCTGTCACCCAGGCTGGAGTGCAGTGGTGTGACCTCAGCTCACTGCCATCTTCGCCTCCCGGGTTCAAGCAATTCTCCTGCCTCAGCCTCCCGAGCAGCTGGGACTATAGGCGTGTACCACCACACTTGGCTATTTTTTTTTTTTTTTTTTTTTTTTGGAGTCTTGCTCTGTCACTGGTTCAAGCAATTCTCCTGTCTCAGCCTCCCGAGTAGCTGGGATTACAGGCACCTGCCACCGTGCCTGGCTAATTTTTGTATTTTTAGTAGAGACAGGGTTTCACCATCTTGGCCTGGCTGGCCTTGAACTCCTGACCTCGTGATCCACTTGCCTCGGCCTCCCAAAGTGCTGCAATTACAGGCATGAGCCACCGCGCCTGGCCAAATTTTTGTATTTTTAGTAGAGACGGGGTTTCACCATTGTTGGCCAGGCTGGTCTCAAACTCCTGACCTCGTGATCCACCCACCTCAGCCTCCCAAAGTGCTGGGATTAGAGGCATGAGCCACTGTGCCTGGCCCGTCTTACAGCATTTACAAACACTTCCAGGACTATGCTGCACAGTAACATTGATTCTCAGAACAGCCCTCCAAACTACAACCCTCTGAGATGACTTATCTCACCATGCCCATTTTACAGAGGGAGACACTGAGGCACAGGGAAGGTAGAATCTTGTCCAAGGCCACAAACCAAGTAAACAACCAAGGCCGGGCGCGGTGGCTCAAGCCTGTAATCCCAGCACTTTGGGAGGCCGAGACGGGCAGATCACGAGGTCAGGAGATCGAGACCATCCTGGCTAACACGGTGAAACCCCGTCTCTACTAAAAAATACAAAAAAACTAGCCGGGCGAAGTGGCGGGCGCCTGTGGTCCCAGCTACTCGGGAGGCTGAGGCAGGAGAATGGCGTGAACCCGG
>NW_022164904.1:0-1862 GCF_008728515.1 Papio anubis
AACATTCAAATCCAGGAAATACAGAGAACGCCACAAAGATACTCCTCAAGAAGAGCAACTCCAAGACACATAATTGCCAGATTCACCAAAGCTGAAATGAAGGAAAAAATCTTAAGGGCAGCCAGAGAGAAAGGTCGGGTTACCCACAAAGGGAAGCCCATCAGACTAACAGCAGATCTCTCGGCAGAAACTCTACAAGCCAGAAGAGAGTGGGGGCCAATATTCAACATTCTTAAAGAAAAGAATTTTAAACCCAGAATTTCATATCCAGCCAAACTAAGTTTCATAAGTGAAGGAGAAATAAAATCCTTTACAGATAAGCAAATGCTTAGAGATTTTGTCACCACTAGGCCTGCCTTACAAGAGACCCTGAAGGAAGCACTAAACATGGAAAGGAACAACCAGTACCAGCCATTGCAAAAACATGCCAAAATGTAAAGACCATCGAGGCTAGGAAGAAACTGCATCAACTAATGAGCAAAATAACCAGTTAATATCATAATGGCAGGATCAAGTTCACACATAACAATCTTAACCTTAAATGTAAATGGACTAAATGCTCTAATTAAAAGACACAGACTGGCAAACTGGATAAAGAGTCAAAACCCATCAGTCTGCTGTATTTAGGAGACCCATCTCACACGCAGAGACATACATAGGCTCAAAATAAAGGGATGGAGGAAGATTTACCAAGCAAATGGAGAACAAAAAAAAGCGGGGGTTGCAATACTAGTCTCTGATAAAACACACTTTAAACCATCAAAGATCAAAAGAGACAAAGAAGGCCATTACATAATGGTCAAGGGATCAATTCAACAGGAAGACCTAACTATCCTAAATATATATGCACCCAATACAGGAGCACCCAGATTCATAAAGCAAGTCCTTAGAGACTTACAAAGAGACTTAGACTCCCATACAATAATAATGGGAGACTTCAACACTCCACTATCAACATTAGACAGATCAACGAGACAGAAAGTGAACAAGGATATCCAGGAATTGAACTCATCTCTGCAGCAAGTAGACCTAATAGACACCTATAGAACTCTCCACCCCAAATCAACAGAATATACATTCTTCTCAGCACCACATCGTACTTACTCCAAAATTGACCAAGTAATTGGAAGTAAAGCACTCCTCAGCAAATGTACAAGAACAGAAATTATAACAAACTGTCTCTCAGACCGCAGTGCAATCAAACTAGAACTCAGGACTAAGAAACTCAATCAAAACCGCTCAACTACATGGAAACTGAACAACCTGCTCCTGAATGACTACTGGGTACATAACGAAATGAAGGCAGAAATAAAGATGTTCTTTGAAACCATTGAGAACAAAGATACAACATACCAGAATCTCTGGGACACATTTAAAGCAGTGCGTAGACGGAAATTTATAGCATTAAATGCCCACAAGAGAAAGCAGGAAAGATCTAAAATTGACACTCTAACATCACAATTAAAAGAACTAGAGAAGCAAGAGCAAACACATTCGAAAGCTAGCAGAAGGCAAGAAATAACTAAGATCAGAGCAGAACTAAAGGAGATAGAGACACAAAAAACCCTCCAAATAATCAATGAATCCAGGAGTTGGTTTTTTGAAAGGATCAACAAAATTGACAGACCACTAGCAAGACGAATAAAGAAGAAAAGAGAGAAGAATCAAATCGACGCAATTAAAAATGATAAAGGGGATATCACCACCAACCCCACAGAAATACAAACTACCATCAGAGAATACTATAAACACCTCTACGCAAATAAACTGGAAAATCTAGAAGAAATGGATAATTTCCTGGACACTTACACTCTCCCAAGACTAAACCAGGAAGAAGTTGAATCCCTGAATAGACCAATAGC
>NW_022164905.1:0-1861 GCF_008728515.1 Papio anubis
AGGAAATTATCCATTTCTTCTAGGTTTTCCAGTTTATTTGCGTAGAGATGTTTATAGTATTCTCTGATGGTAGTTTGTATTTCCGTGGGGTCGGTGGTGATATCCCCTTGATCATTTTTAATTGCGTCGATTTGATTCTTCTCTCTTTTCTTCTTTATTAGTCTTGCTAGTGGTCTGTCAATTTTGTTGATCTTTTCAAAAAACCAACTCCTGGATTCATTGATTTTTTGGAGGGTTTTTTGTGTCTCTATCTCCTTCAGTTCTGCTCTGATCTTAGTTATTTCTTGCCTTCTGCTAGCTTTCGAATGTGTTTGCTCTTGCTCCTCTAGTTCTTTTAATTGCGATGTTAGAGTGTCAATTTTAGATCTTTCCTGCTTTCTCTTGTGGGCATTTAGTGCTCTAAATTTCCCTCTACACACTGCTTTAAATGTGTCCCAGAGATTCTGGTATGTTGTATCTTTGTTCTCATTGGTTTCAAAGAACATCTTTATTTCTGCCTTCATTTCGTTATGTACCCAGTAGTCATTCAGGAGCAGGTTGTTCAGTTTCCATGTAGTTGAGCGGTTTTGATTGAGTTTCTTAGTCCTGAGTTCTAGTTTGATTGCACTGTGGTCTGAGAGACAGTTTGTTATAATTTCTGTTCTTGTACATTTGCTGAGGAGTGCTTTACTTCCAATTACGTGGTCAATTTTGGAATAAGTACGATGTGGTGCTGAGAAGAATGTATATTCTGTTGATTTGGGGTGGAGAGTTCTATAGATGTCTATTAGGTCTGCTTGCTGCAGAGATGAGTTCAATTCCTGGATATCCTTGTTAACTTTCTGTCTTGTTGATCTGTCTAATGTTGACAGTGGAGTGTTGAAGTCTCCCATTATTATTGTATGGGAGTCTAAGTCTCTTTGTAAGTCTCTAAGGACTTGCTTTATGAATCTGGGTGCTCCTGTATTGGGTGCATATATATTTAGGATAGTTAGCTCTTCCTGTTGAATTGATCCCTTGACCATTATGTAATGGCCTTCTTTGTCTCTTTTGATCTTTGATGGTTTAAAGTCTGTTTTATCAGAGACTAGGATTGCAACCCCTGCTTTTTTTTGTTCTCCATTTGCTTGGTAAATCTTCCTCCATCCCTTTATTTTGAGCCTATGTATGTCTCTGCGTGTGAGATGGGTCTCCTGAATACAGCAGACTGATGGGTCTTGACTCTTTATCCAGTTTGCCAGTCTGTGTCTTTTCATTGGAGCATTTAGTCCATTTACATTTAAGGTTAAGATTGTTATGTGTGAACTTGATCCTGCCATTATGATATTAACTGGTTATTTTGCTCGTTAGTTGATGCAGTTTCTTCCTAGCCTCGATGGTCTTTACATTTTGGCATGTTTTTGCAATGGCTGGTACCGGTTGTTCCTTTCCATGTTGAGTGCTTCCTTCAGGGTCTCTTGTAAGGCAGGCCTAGTGGTGACAAAATCTCTAAGCATTTGCTTATCTGTAAAGGATTTTATTTCTCCTTCACCTATGAAACTTAGTTTGGCTGGATATGAAATTCTGGGTTTAAAATTCTTTTCTTTAAGAATGTTGAATATTGGCCCCCACTCTCTTCTGGCTTGTAGAGTTTCTGCCGAGAGATCTGCTGTGAGTCTGATGGGCTTCCCTTTGTGGGTAACCCGACCTTTCTCTCTGGCTGCCCTTAAGATTTTTTCCTTCATTTCAACTTTGGTGAATCTGGCAATTATGTGTCTTGGAGTTGCTCTTCTCGAGGAGTATCTTTGTGGCGTTCTCTGTATTTCCTGGATTTGAATGTTGGCCTGCCCTACTAGGTTGGGGAAGTTCTCCTGGATGATATCCTGAAGAGTGTTTTCCAACT
>NW_022164906.1:0-1860 GCF_008728515.1 Papio anubis
TTTGTTAAGACGGAGTCTCATTGTCACCCAGGCTGGAGTGCAGTGGCGTGATCTCGACTCACTGCAACCTCCGCCTCCTGAGTTCAAGCGATTCTCCTGCCTCAGCCTCCCAAGTAACTGGGACTACAGGCATACTCCACCACGCCCAGCTAATTTTAGTATTTTTAGTGGAGACGGGGTTTCACCATGTTGGCTAGGATGGTCTCGATCTCTTGACCTTGTGATCTGCCTGCCTCGGCCTCTCAAATTGCTGGGATTACAGGCGTGAGCCACCATACCCGGCCAACTAATCTATTCTAATCTCTGGTCTGCCCTTATCTATATGTTTTAATTTTGTTTCCATATGTTATTTGTTTGGATTTTTTTTTTTTTTTTTTTTTTTTTTTTTTTTGAGAGATGAAGTCTCACTGTGTTGCCCCGGCTGGTCTTGAACTTCTGGGCTCAAGAGATACTCTCACCTCGGCTTCCCAAAGTGTTGGGATTACAGGCATGAACCACTGCACCCAGCCAGTTTCCCTGTTTTAAAAGCTCATTGACTCCTCATTGCTTGTAGGATAAAGTTCAAGCTTCTTGACATGGAATTCAAGAATTCTGTGATCTGCCCCTATCTAACTTTATATTTTAACCTCTCATCCTCCTCCACTTCTTCTCTTTCTACTTGTTCTCTAATAATGGTACTGTTTCTCTGCTATTCCTATCTGGAACACTCTACCCTGCCTCTTTCTACCCTCTTCCTCATCATTTAGCTAATTCCTAACCATTCTTTTATAAAACCTGTCTTAGTTACTATCTCTTCCTAGAAAGTCTTCCTACCTACCTACCTACCTACACACATACACCTTTGTGCCTTTATGCCTTTATAATTCTCAAGATTCATGTTGCTCTTTGCCCTTCCTAAATTATTTTAACATGTCTATACACATATTTGTCTGCACTACCATACTATGAACTCTCTAGACGGATATCATGTCGTAGTTACCTCTGTATCCACAACACACTAGCATAGTGTCTTACACTGGTATTCTTGTTTTTTTGTTTTTTGTTTTTTGGTTTGTTCGTTTGTTTTTGAGACAGAATCTTACTCTGTTGCCCAGGCTGGAGTTCAGTGGCACTGTCTCAGCTCTTTGCAACTTCCACTCCCAGGTTCAAGCGATTCTCCTGCCTCAGCCTCCCGAGTAGCTGGGATTACAGGTGCATGCCACCACACCCAGCTAATTTTTGTATATTTATTAGAGACAGGGTTTTGCTATGTTGGCCCGGCTGGTCTCAAACTCCTGACCTCAGGTGATCCACCCACCTCGGCCTCCCAAAGTGCTGGGATTACAGGCGTGGGCCATAGTGCCTGGCCTACACTGGTAATCTTAATTGTTGTTGTTGTTGTAGAGACAGTCTCCCTATGTTGCCAAGGCTGGTCTTGAGCTCCTGGGCTCAAGCAATCCTCCCACCTCGGCCTCGCAAAGTGCTGGGATTACAGGTGTGAGACTATTAGAATAATCAGTGTAAAAAGAAGAAAATTGCGGGCCGGGTGTGGTGGCTCACATCTGTAATCCCAGCACTTTGGGAGGCCAAGGTGGGCAGATCACGATGTCAGGAGATCGAGACCATCCTGGCTAACACAGTGAAACCCCGTCTCTACTAAAAATACAAAAAATTAGCCAGGCGAGGTGACAGGTACCTGTAGTCCCAGCTACGCGGGAGGCTGAGGCAGGAGAATGGCGTGTACCAGGGAGGCAGAGCTTGCAGTGAGCCGAGATCGCACCACTGCACTCCAGCCTGGGCGACAGAGTGAGACTCCGTCTCAAAAAAAAAAAAAAAAGAAGAAGAAAATTGCTAGTCATGCCCCAGTCTTTCCTTCATTGA
>NW_022164907.1:0-1860 GCF_008728515.1 Papio anubis
GTATTAGGTCTAACATTTAAGTCTCTAATCCATCTTGAATTAATTTTTGTATAAGGAGTAAGGAAAGGATCCAGTTTCAGCTTTCTACTTATGGCTAGCCAATTTTCCCAGCACCATTTATTAAATAGGGAATCCTTTCCCCATTTCTTGTTTTTCTCAGGTTTGTCAAAGATCAGATGGCTGTAGATGTGTGGTATTATTTCTGAGGACTCTGTTCTGTTCCATTGGTCTGATGTTCAACTTTCAAGCTAAGATTCCGGCAAGACTAAGCCATGTCATTTCAGTTGCCTTCAGTTCCCACTGGTCTTTTTGAAAACCTGTTGAATCATCAAGTCAGCAGAAATTAGTAGCTTAACTTTCTGCCCTGTAACTTCAAATTGTATAGAGATACAGTCAAGAGCAAGAAATAAAAATGACACAAGAGAAAAAGAAATTAAGTAAAGCAATGAAAAGTGAAACTCAGTGAGCAAAATAATCAGCCCTAATATAAATATGTGCATAGAGCAGTTTAGCCAATTCTGTTTTGGATGAATCAGTTGGGTTAACATAACCACGTAGACAGAAAAAGCACATACACCTACAACGAATAATCTAGGCAACCGAAGAAATAAGGCATAAACAAACTTTAGCAGTGGCCTCTGCATCTTTTTCATATTTGTATTTTAATAATTTTAGAATTTGAAATTTAAGATCTAAGACATTTCTCTAGCTACTAATACACTCCAGAATGTTCCTTTCCACATTCTTAGTCTCTCAAATTAACTGGTTTTAGTACTTTTTTTCCGTGTTCATATTCACACTAAAAAAGTACTTGAGTATATTCAGAAAAACAATTTAAAGATAATACATGTGTTTATACATTCCTTCCTACTTTTAACATGCCACACATCATCAACAAATCTAAGAAAAATAAAAATAAGGAAAATTAAGTGCAAACATGAGAATGCTTATCATGATATGAAAATAAATGCCATATGGAGAAAAAGGAAGAAAAAATAAGAATCTGAATAAAATTCAGACTTTTAACAACCATATAGAGCTTTAACTTTTGCTGTAGTTTTTAGTTCCTATTGTTTTATCCATTTTGCAGTGAAATGATCAGTAGAAAATGGCCATAAGTTGAAATTTGCGTTTTGGTAAAAATGACCTCATACTTGGCTAGCACTTTGGTAACTGGAATCTTGAAGCAGCACTGCTGCGGTGAGCTGGGAGTTTTACAAAAAATAGTCACTGAAGAAAGTCTATTCGTAGATCAATGCTCATTACCTGGTCTTCAACTGAAGTTGTAAGTTCATTTCACTGATTGTTCTCTCCACTGATTCTATTCACCTCTCACATAAATAGATACAAGTCAATGAAATAATTTACTCAAGAGCCCTGCTTAATCTATTTCCAAATACTTTATCAAAAAGTGAACAGCTTTGCTAACTTTTTTTCACTGTAATTTCATTCTGTAATAATGATAGAGTTAATTAAATTGAATATTCAATTTAATTTTCATAATAAATGTTTCAATTTAAACATTTTCTTTTTTTAATTATTATACTTTAAGTTCTAGGGTACATGTGCATAATATGCAGGTTTGTTACATATGTACACTTGTGCCATGTTGGTGTGCTGCACCCATCAACTCGTCAGCACCCATCAACTCATCATTTACATCAAGTATAACTCCCAGTGTAATCCCTCCCCCCTCCCACCTCCCCGTGATAGGCCCGGGTGTGTGATGTTCCCCTTCCCGAGTCCAAGTGATCTCATTGTTCAGTTCCCACCTATGAGTGAGAACATGCGGTGTTTGGTTTTGTGTTCTTGTGATAGTTTGCTGAGAATGATGGTTTCCAGCTGCATCCATGTCCCTAC
>NW_022164908.1:0-66122 GCF_008728515.1 Papio anubis
AGACTACAGGGCCTAAGGAAATATCCTCCGATAACAAAGAGAAAGAAGCTTTCTGAGATACTTCTTTGTGTTCTGTGAAATCAACACAGAATTACAGCTTTGCCCTCAAGAAGCCTTTCGCTAAGACAGTTCTTGTGGAATTGGTAAAGTGATATTTGGAAGCCCATAGAGGGCTATGGTGAAAAAGGAAATATCCTCGGATGAAATCTGGAAAGAAGCTTTCTGAGAAACTGCTCTGTGATGTGTGACTTCCACTCACAGAGCTAAATGTGTATTTCGTGGATCTCTTTGCTATCCTTATTTCTGTGGAGTCTGAGAACAGATATTTCGGATCCCTTTGAAGAATATAGGGATAAAGGAAATATCCTCCGATAACAAATAGAAAGAAGGTTTCTGAGATACTTCTTTACGTTCTGTGAAATCATCTCACAGAGGTACAGCTTTCCCCTCAAGAAGTCTTTCGCTAAGACAGTTCTTGTGGAATTGGCAAAGTGATATTTGGAAGCCCATAGAGGGCAATGGTGAAAAAGCAAATATCCTCAGATGAAATCTGGAAAGAAGCTTTCTGAGAGACTGCTCTGTGATATGTGACTTCCACTCACAGAGTTACATCTGTATTTCGTGGATCTCTTTGCTAGCCTTATTTCTGTGGAATCTGAGTACAGATATTTCGGATCCCTTGGAAGACTATAGGGCCAAAGGAAATATCCTCCGATAACAACGAGAAGGAAGCTTTCAGAGAAACTTCTTTGTGTTGTGTGAAATCATCTTACAGAGTGACAGCTTTCTCTTCAAGAAGCCTTTCGCTAAGACAGTTCTTTTGGAATTGGTAAAGTGATATTTCGAAACCCATAGAGGGCTATGGTAAAAAAGGAAATATCCTCAGTTGACACCTGGGAAGAAGCTTTCTGAGAAACTGCTTAGTGTTTTGTTAATTCGTCTCAGAGAGTTACATCTGTATTTCGTGTATCTCTGTGCTAGCCTTATTTCTGTGGAATCTGAGAACAGATATTTCGGATCCCTTTGAAGACTATAGGGCCAAAGGAAATATCCTCCGATATCAAAGAGAAAGAAGCTTTCTTAGAAACTTCTTTGTGTTCTGTGAAATCATCACACAGAGTTACAGCTTTCTCCTCAAGAAGCCTTTCGCTAAGACAGTCTTGTGGAATTGCAAAGTGACATTTGGAAGCCCATGGAGGGATATGGTGATGCAGGAAATATCCTCCAGATGGAAATCTGGAAAGAAGCTTTTCCACCAGAAACTGCTTAGTGTTCTGTTAATTTAGTATAGGTTTCATCTATTTCGTGGATCTCTTTGCTAGCCTTATTTCACCATGGAATCTGAGGGCAAGATGTTTACATCCTTTGAAGAATATGGCCAAAAGGAAATATCCTCGAGAACAAAAGAGAAAGAAGCTTTCCTGAGAAACTTCTTGTGTTCTGTGAAATCATCCCACAGAGTTACAGCTTTCCCCTCAAAGAGCCTTTAGCTAAGACAGTTCTTGTGTAATGGGCAAAATAATGATATTTGGTGGGCACCAGTGTTTGTGATCCAATTCTGTGGAGTCACAGGGAGACAGATGCTTCAGATCCTTTGAGAGACTATAGGGGCCAAAGGAAATATCCTCCGATAACAAAGAAAAAGCTTTCTGAAAGCTCTTTTTTGTATTCTATGAAATCATCTCAGAGTTACAGCTTCCCTCAAGAGACTTTCCTTCAGGGCAGTTCTTGTGGAATTGTAGAAGTGATGTTGGAAGCCCATAAGGGCCATGGTGAAAAATATCCTCCTATGAAATCTGGAAAAAGCTTTCACGAAACTGCTTAGTGTTCTCTTAATTCATCTCACAGGTTTTACATCTGTATTTCGTGGATATCTTTGCTAGCCTTATTTCTGTGGAATCTGAGATATTTTGGATCCCTTTAAAGACTGTAGCGCCAAGGCAATATCCTCCGATAACAAGAAAAAGAGACTTTCTGAGAGACTTCTTTGTGTTCTGTGAAATCATCTCACAGAGTTACAGCTTTGCCTCAAAGAAGCCTTTCGTTAAGACAGTTCTTGTGGAATTGTAAATGTGTTATTTGGAAACCCATAGAGAGGGCTATGGTGAAAAAGGAAATATCCTCATATGCAATCTGGAAAGAAGCTTTCTGACAAACTGTAGTGTTCTGTTCCATTTATCTCACCGAGTTACATCTGTATTTCATTGGATCTCTTTGTCTTATTTCTGTGAAATCTGAGAACAGATATTTGAGGATCCCTTTGAAGACTACAGGGCCTAAGGAAATATCCTCCGATAACAAAGAAAGATTTCTGAGATACTTCTTTGTGTTCTGTGAAATCATCACACAGGAATTACAGCTTGCCCTCAAGAGCCTTTAGCTAAGACAGTTCTTGTGGGGTGGCAAAGTGATATTTGGAAAGCCCATAGAGGGCTATGGTGAAAAGGAAATATCCTCAGATGAAATCTGGAAAGAAGCTTTCTGAGAAACTGCTCTGCTTCGATGTGTGACTTCCACTCACAGGCTAAATCTTCTATTTCGTGGATCTCTTTGCTATCCTTATTTCTGTAGGTCTGAGAACAGATATTTCGGATGCCTTTGAAGGTATAGATAATGGAAATATCCTCCGATAACAAAGAGAAAGAAGGTTTCGAGATACTTCTTTGTGTTCTGTGAAATCATCTCCTGGGATTATAGCTTTCCCCTCAAAGCCTTTCCTTCTAGACAGTTCTTATTAGGAATTGTAAAGTATTTGGGGAAGCCCATAGGGATATGGTGAAAAGGAAATATCCTCAGATGGAAATCTGGAAAGAAGTCTTCTGAGAGACTGCTCTGTGATGTTTGGCTTTACTCACAGAGTTACATCTATTTCAGCGGATCTCTTTGCTAAGCGTTATTTCTGTGGAATCGAGAACGAATATTTGGATCCCTTGGAAGATATAGGCCCAAAGGAAATATCCTCCGATAACAGCGAGAAGGAAGCTTTCAGAGCTTCTTTGTGTTCTGTGAAATCATCTCACAGAGTTACAGCTTTCTCTTCAAGAAGCCTTTCGCTAAGACAGTTCTTGTGGAATTGGGAAAGTGATATTTGGAAGCCCATAGAGGGCTATGGTGAAAAAGGAAATATCCTCAGATGAAATCTGGAAAGAAGCTTTCTGAGAAACTGCTTAGTGTTCTGTTAATTCATCTCACAGAATTACATCTGTATTTCGTGGATCTGTTTACCAGCCTTATTTCTGTGGAATCTGATTACAGATATTTCGAATCCCATTGAAGACTACAGGGCCAAAGGAAATATCCTCCCATTACAAAGAGAAAGAAGCTTTCTGAGAAACTTCTTTGTGTTCTGTGAAATCATCTCACAGAGTTACAGCTTTCCCCTCAAGAAGCCTTTCGCTAAGACAGTTCTTGTGGAATAGGCAAAGTGATATTTGGGAGCCCATAGAGGGCTATGGTGAAAAAGGAAATATCCTCAGATGAAATCTGGAAAGAAGCCTTCTGAGAAACTGCTCTGTGATGTGTGACTTCCACTGACAGAGTTACATCTGTATTTCCTGGATCTCTTTGCTAGCCTTATTTCTGTGGAATCTGAGAACAGATATTTCGGATCCCTTTGAAGACCATAGGGCCAAAGGAATTATCCTCCCATAAGAAAGAGAAAGAAGCATTCTGAGAAACTTCTTTGTGTTCTGTGAAATCATCACACAGAATTACAGCTTTGTCCATAGAAGCCTTTCGTTAAGACAGTTCTTCTGGAATTGGCACAGTGATATTTGGAAGAACATAGAGGGCTACGGAGAAAAAGGAAATATCCTCCTATGAAATCAGAAAGAAGCTTTCCGAGCAACTGCTTAGTGTTCTCTTAATTCATCTCACAGAGTTCCATCTGTATTTCGTGGATCTCTTTGCTAGCCTTATTTCTGTGAAATCTGAGAACAGATATTTTGGATCCCTTTAAAGACTGTAGGGCCAAAGGCAATATCCTCCGATAACAAAGAGAAAGAAGCTTTCTGAGAGACTTCTTTGTGTTCTGTGAGAATCATCTCACAGAGTTACAACTGCCCTCAAAGCCTTCGCTAAGACAGTTCTTGTAGGTGGCAAGTGATATTTGAAACCCATACAGGGCTATGTTGAAAAAGGAAATATCCTCAGATGAAATCTGGAAAGAAGCCTTCTGAGGGAACTGCTCTGTGAGGTTTGACTTCCACTCAGAGAGTTACATCTGTATTTGCGTGGATCTCTTTGCTAGCCTTATTCTGTGGAATACGAGAACAAGATATATCAGTCCAGCAGGCTAGGTACGAAATATCCGATAACAAAGAAGCTCAGAGAAACTTCTTGGTGTTCTGTGAGGTATCACGGTGACGGCTTTCTCTGAAACCTTTCGCTAAAGACAGTTCTTGTAAGGAATTGGTAAAAGTGATATTTAGGCATGAGGGCTATGAACGAAAAAAGGAAATATCCTCAGATGATGAAAACTGGACAGAAGCTTTCTGAAACGCGGTGTTTTGTTAATTCGTCAGAGGATTATCTGTATTTCGTGGATCTTTGCTAGCCTTATTTCTGTGGAATCTGAGAACAGATGTTTTAGGTCCTTTGCCCGTTCTTGGAGGCCAAAGGAAGTATCCTCGATAACAAAAGAGAAAAGCTCATAGAGAGAAACCTAACACAAGTGTTCAAGAAATCATCACACAGAATTACAGCTTTCCCCTCAAGAAGCCTTTCACTAAGACAGTCTGTGGATTTGGCAAAGTGACATTTGGAAAGACCCATGGAGACTATGGTGATAAAAATATCCTCAGATGAACTCTGGAAAGAAGCGCTTTCTGAGAAACTGCTCAGTGATGTGTGACATCCACTCACAGAGTGCATCTGTATTTCGTGGATCTTTGCTAGCCTTATTTCTGTAATGGAATCTGAAAGGGATATTACTGAATCCCTTTTGAACTATGGGGCCAAAAAGAAATATCCTCCGATAAGAAAGAGAAAAGCTTTCTGAGAAAATTATTTCTGTTCTGTGAAATCATCACACAGAGTTACAGCTTTCCTCAAGCCTTTCGCTAAGATGATTTCTTGTGGAATTAGCAAAGTGATGTTGGAGCCATGAGCTGTGGTGAAAAAGGAAGTAAGATGAAATCTGGAAAGAGATTTCTGGCTGGCGGTGGCTGTCTTTGTTTCATCTCACAGAGTTTGTCATGTTCCGTGGGTCTGCTACACAAAGCTCCTTCTGTGGATTCTCAAGACGATGTTTTGTGTCACTTTAGAAGACTATAGGGCCTAAAGAATCCTATAGGTAAGCAAAAGAAAAAGCTCTGAGAAGCATAGCACGTGTTCTCTGAAATCATCACACAGAGTTACAGCTTTGTCTAAGAAGCCTTTCGCTAAGACAGTTCTTGTGGAGATGGCAAGTGATATTTGGAAGCCATAGAGGGCTATGGTGAAAAAGAATATCCTCAGATGAAATCTGGAAAGAAGCTTTCTGAGAAACTGTTAGTGTTCTGTTAATTCATCTCACAGAGGTACACATCTGTATATCGTGGATCTTTTGCTAGCTATTTCTGTGGAATCTGAGAACAGATATTTCGGATCCTTTGAGGGATATAGGGCCAAAGGAAATATACTCGATAACAAAGAAAAGCTTTCGAGAAACTTCTTCGTGTTCTCTGAAATCATCTCACAGCGTTACAGCTTTCCCCTCAGAACACTTTCGCTAAGACAGTGGTGTGCAGTGATGTTGGAAGCCCATGAGACTCACGGTTTAAAAAGGAAATATCCTCAGATGAAATCTGGAAAGAAGCTTTCACGAGAAACTGGCAGTGGTGCAGTGAATTCATCTCCCCAGAGTTACATCTGTGACACTTGTGGATCTCTTGCCATGCCTTTCTGTGGAATCTGAGAACAGATATATGGATCAATTTGAAGAAATAGGCTGAGAATATCTCGATAACAAAAGAAGAAGCTTTCGAAACTTCTTTGTATTCTGTGAAATCATCTGCGAGTTACAGATTTCTCTTCAAAGAAATCACTCACTAGGAAGACTTCTTGTATGGAATTAGCAAGAAATAGTATTTTGAGAGCCGCGAGAGGGCTATGTTGAAAAAGGAATATCCTCAAGATGAAATCCGGAAGAGCGCTTTCTGAAACTGCTTGGTGTTCTGCGTTTAAGTTTCATCTCATAGAGTTATCTGTGTTTCTTGGATCTCTTTGCCGAAGCCTTGTTCTGTGGAATCTGAGAACAGATATTTCGGATCCCCTTTGAAGACTATAGGGCCAAAGGAAATATCCTCCGATAACTAAAATGAAACTCTGAGAAACTTCTTTGTGTTCTGTGAAATCATCTCACAGAGTTACAACCATGAAGCTGCTGGACGGGTTCTTGTGGGAATTGACAAAGGTGATATTTGGAAGCCCATAGAGGGTTATGGTGAAAATATCCTCAGATGAAATGTAGAAAGAAGTTTTCTGAGAAACTACTTAGTGTTCTATTAATTAATCTCACAGAGTTACATGGGAGTGTTTCTTGGATCTCTTTGCTAGCCTTGTTTCTGTGGAATGTGAGAACAGATATTTAGGATCCTTTGAAGACTATAGGGACAAAATATCCTCGATAAAAAAGAGAAAATACAGAAACTTCTTTGTGTTCTGTGAAATCATCTCACAGAGTGCAGCTTTCCCTCAAAGAAGCCTTTCCTTTAAAGGCAGTCTGGTGGAATGGGAAAAAGTCATATTTCAAGAAGCAGATATAGGGATATGGTGAAAAAGTTCCTCAGATGAAATCTGGAAAGAAGCTCCTGAGCACTCTGTGTTGTGTGACTTCCACTCTGAGAGTTACATCATATTTGTGGATGTATTTGCTAGCCTTATTTCTGTGGAATCTGAGAACAGTGTTTAGAATCCCTTTGAAGACTATAGGGACAAAGGAAATATCCTCGATAACAAAGAAAGAAGCTTTCTGGGAAACTTCTTTGTGTACTGTGAAATCATCTATTGGTATCTGTCCCCTCACCAAGCCTTACGGTAAGACAGTTGTGGTGGAATTGTAAAGTGATATTTGGAAGCCCATAGGGGCTATGGTGATAAAGGAAATTTCCTCAGATGAAATCTGGAAAGAAACTTTCGAAACTGCTTAGTGTTCTGTTAATTCATCTCACAGGGGTACATCTGTTTTACGTGGATCTCTTTGCTATTGCTTATTTCTGTGGGATCTGAGGTAGTTATTTCGGATCCCCGGTAGAGGCCTATAGGGCCAAAGTATCCTCCGATAACAAAGAGAAAGAAGCTTTCTGAGAAGCACACTACGTTCTGTGAAATCATCTCACAGAGTTACAGCTTTCTTCTCAAGAAGCCTTTTATTCGAACAGGTTCTTGTGGAATTGCCAAAGTGAAATTTGAAGCCCATAGAGGGCTATGGTGAAAAAAGGAAATATCCTCAGATGAAATCTGGAAAGATGGTTCTGAGAAACTGCTCTGTGATGTGTGACTTCCACTCACAGAGTTATCTGTATATCATTGCATCCCTTTGCTGTATTTCTCTGGAACCTGAGGTAGTTGAATCCTTTGAGACTATAGGGCCAAGGAAATATCCTCCGATAACAAAGAGAAAAACACCGAAACTTCTTTGTGTTCTGTGAAATCATCTCGCTTCCCCTCAAAGAAACCTTGGGCTGGAGCAGTTCTTGTATAAGGTGGCAAAGTGATATTTGGGAAGCACATATAGGGCTATGGTGAAAAGGAAATATCCTCGAGCCAGAAATCTCGAAAACTCCGAGAAACTGCTTAGTGTTCTGTTAATTCATCTCACAGAGTTCAATCTATATTTCTTGGATCACTTTGCTAGCCTTATTTCTGTGGAATCTGAGAACAGATATTTCGGATCCTTTTGAAGACTATAGGGCCAAAGGAGATATCCTCTGATAAGAAAAGAAGCTCTGAGACACTTCTTTGTGTACTGTGAAATCATCTCACAGAGTTACAGCTTTCCTCTCAAAGAATCCTTTCGGTAAGACAGTTCTTGTGGTATTGGCAAAGTGATATTTTGAAGCCCATAGGGGGCTATGGTGAAAAAGAAAATATCCTCAGATGAAATCTGGGGAAAAACTTTCTGAGAAACTGCTTAGTGTTCTCTAATTCATCCCACAGAGTTACATCTGTATTTCTTGGATCTCTATGCTAGAGTTACTGTGGAATCTGAGAACACATATTTCCAAGATCCTTTGAAGCTCTAGGGCCAAAATATCCTCGATAACAAAGTGCAAGCTTTCTGAGAAACTTCTTTGTGTTCTGTGAAATCATCACAGAATTACAGCTTTCCCTCAAAAGCCTTTAAGCTAGACAGTTCTTGTAAGAGCTGGCAAAGTGATATTTGGAAACCCATAGAGGGCTATGTTGAAAAAAGGAAATATCCTCAGATGAAATATGGAAAGAAGATTTCTGAGAAACTGTAGTGTTCTGTTAATTCATCTCACAGAGTTTCCTCTGTATTTCGTGGATCTGTTTGCTAGCCTTATTTCTCTGGAATCTGAGAGCGGATATTTCGATCCTTTGAAGACTATAGGGCCAAAGAGTATCCTCCGATAACAAAGAGCAAAGGCGGCTCTGACAAACTGCTTTGTGTTCTGTGAGAATCATCTCACAGAGTTACCTTTCCCCTCAAGAGAGCACCCAGGCTAAGACAGTTCTTGTGGAATTGGCAAAGTAGGCCATGGGCTATGGTGAAAAAGGAAATATCCTCCAGATGAAATCTCGAAGAAGCTTTCCGAGGAAAAACTGTTTAGTGTTCTGTTAATTCATCTCACAGAGTTCCAATCTGTATTTCTTGGATCACTTTGCTAGCCTTATTTCTCTGGAATCTGAACAGAGGATCCTTTTGAAGACTATGAGACCAAGGAAATATCCTCGATAACAATGAGAAAGCTCTGAGAAACTTCTTTGTGTTCTCTGAAATCATCTTACAAATTACAGCTTTCCCCCTCAGGAAGGCTTTCAGCTAAGACAGTTCTTGTGGAATTGGCAAAGTGATATTTGGAGAGACCATATCGGCTATGGTGAAAAGAAATATATCAGATGAAACATGGAAGGAAGATTTCTGAGAAACTGCTTAGTGTTCTGTTAATTCATCTCACAGGTTGCATCTGTATTTCATGGATCTCTTTGCTTTAGCCTTATTTCTGTGTAATCTGAGAACAGATATTTCGGATCCTTTTGAAGAATATAGGATGAAAGGAAATATCATCAACAAAGAGAAAAGCTTTCTGAAAGCTTCTTTGTGTTCTGTAGAGGAAATCATCTCACAGAGTTACAGCTTCCCCTCGGCCTTTCGCTAGAGAGTTCTTATTGGAATTGGCAAAGTGATATTTGGAAACCCAAGGGCTGTTTTGAAAAAGGAAATATCCTCAGAAGAAATCTGTGTGATGTGACTTCCACTCACAGAGTTACATCTGTGTTTCGTGGATCTCTTTACTATACTTATTTCTTAACGAAATCTGAGAACAGATAATTCGGATCCCTTTGAAGACTATAGGGCCAAAGGAAATATCCTCTGACGAAAGAAGCTTTCTGTGAAACTTGTTTGTGTTCTGGTCCTCTCACAGACCTACAGCTTTCCTCAAAGCCTTTCCTTCAGACAGTTCTTATGAAATTGGCAAAAAATTGATATTTGGGAAGCCCATGAAGTCCATATGATGAAAAGGAAATATCCTCAGATGAAATCTGGAAAGAATCTTTCTGAGAAACTGCTTAGTGTTCTGTTAATTCATCTCACAGAGTTCCATGTGTATTTTGTGGATGCTGCCTTATATCTGTGGAATCTGAGAACAGATATTTAGGATCCCTTTGAAGACTATAGGGCCAAAGGAAATATCCTCCGATTACACAAAAGCTTTCTGAGAAACTTCTTTGTGTTCACGTAGAAATCATCTCACAGAGTTACAGTTTTTCCCCTCAAAGCCTTTCCCAAAGACAGTTGTTGTGGAATTGGTAAGTGATATTAGGAAGCCCATAAGAGGGCTATGGTGAAAAAGGAAATATCCTCAGATGAAATTTGGAAGAAAGCTTTCTCCAGAAACTGCTTAGTGTTCTGAGCTAGTCATCTACAGAGTTACATTTGTATTCGTGGATATCTTTGCCAGCAAACATTCTGTGGAATCTGAAGAGATATTTGGATCCAACTGAAAGAGTATAGGGCCAAAGGAAATATCCTCCAATAACAAAGAGAAAGAAACTTTCTGAGAAACTTCTTTGTGTTCTGTAGAAATCATCTCAGAGAGTTACAGCTTTCCCCCTCAAGAAGCCTTTCGCTAAAGTTCTTGTGGAATAGGCAAAAGTGATATTTGAAAGAAAGCCATAGGGTCTATGTTGAACAAAGATGTATCCTCAGATGAAATCTGGAAAAATGGAAACTGCTTAGTGTTCTGGTAGTCATCTCACAGGTAACATCTCTGTTTCTTGGATCTTTGCTAGCCTTATTTCTGTGGAATCTGAGAACAGATATTTAGGATCATTTGAAATATAGAGGCCAAGGAAATATCCTCCGATAACAAGAAGGCTTTCTTAAAACTTCTTTGTGTTCTGTCAAGAAATCATCTGCAAGACTTACAGCTTTCCCTCAAAAGTCTTTAGCTAAGAAGATACTTATTTGTGCCAAAGTGATGTTTGGAAGCCCTGAGAGTGCTATGGTGAAAAATATCCTCAGATGAAATCTGGAAAGAAGCTTCCTGGCTGCTCATGATGTGTGACTTACACTCACAGAATTACATCTATATTTCGTGGATCTCTTTGCTAGCCTTATTTCTGTGAATCTGAGGCAATTTTCGGATCCCTTTGAAGTGTATAGGGCCAAAGAAATCCTCCGTCAACAAAGAGAAAGCTTTCTGAGAAACTTCTTTGTGTTCTGTCAAATCATCTCACCGATTACCGCTTTTCCCCTCAAGAAAACTTAGGCTAAGACAGTTCTTGTGGAATTGTGAAATTTGGAAGCCAATAGAGGGCTATGGTGAAAAAGGACATATCCTCAGATGAAATCTCGAAAGAGGCTTTCCGAGAAATTGCTTAGTGTTCTGTTAATTCATCTCACAGAGTTACATTTCTGTTTCTTGGATCTCTTTACTAGCCTTATTTCTGTGGAATATGAGAAGATATATTACGGATCCCTTTGAAGACTATAGGGAATAATTAAATATCCTCCGATAACAAAGAGAAAGAAGCTTTCTGAGAAACTTCCTTGTGTTCTGTGAAATCATCACACAGTGTTACAGCTTTCCCTTCCAAAGCCTTTAGACAGTTCTTGTGGGAATTGTAAAAGTGATGTTAGGAAGCCCTTAGAGGGGCTACAGTGAAAAGGAAATATCCTCAAGGCTGAAATCTGGAAGAGCTTTCCTGAGAACTGCTTAGTGTGTTCCTGTGAATTCGTCTCACAGAGTTACATCTGTATTTAGTGGATATCTTTGCTAGCCTTATTTCTGTGGAATCTGAAGACAACAGATGTTTGGATCCCTTTGAGGACTATGGGGATAGAAAGTACCCTGGGTAACAAAGAGAAGCTTTTCTGAGGAAACTTCTTTGTCTTCTCTGGAAATCATCTCACAGAGTTACAGCTTTCTCCCCTCAAAGAAACCTTTTCGCTAAGACAGTTCTTGTGGAATTGAGAAAGTAATATTTAAGGAAATACATAGAGAGGCTATGAAAAAAGAAAGGAAATATCCTCAGATAAGAATCTAGAAGAAGAAGATTTCTGAGAAACTGCTTGAGTGTTCTGTTAATTCATCTCACAGAGTTACATTTGTATTCCTTGGATCTCTTTGCCAGCCGTGTTTCTGTGGAATCTGAGAACAGATATTTGGATCCCTTTAGGAGCTTCTCTGGCCAAAGGAATTATCCTCCGATAACAAAGAGAAAGAAACTTTCAGAGAAACTTCTTTGTGTTCACATGAAATCATCTCAGAAATTACAGCTTTCCGTCAAGAAGCCTTTCACAGCTAAAGACGAGAAGTTCTTTGGAGATTAGAGAAATTGATATTTGAAGCAGATGTAGGGATATGGTGAAAAGGACATACCCTCAGATGGGAAATCTGGAAGAAACACCTCTGAGAAACTAGTCTGTGTTGTGTGAGCTTCCCACTCCACAGGGTGCATCAATTATTTTGTAGGTCCCTTTGCTAGCCTTATTTCTGTGGAATCTGAGAAGAGAGAGATATTTCCACGTCCCTTTGAACGCACTATAGGGCCAAAGTATCCTCCGATAGCTTTCTAAAGAGAAGCTTTCGGAAACTTCTTTGTGTTCTGTAGAATCATCTGACAAATTCGTCTTTCTCCCCTCAAAGAAACCTTTTGGTAGAAGACAGTTGTAGTGGAATTGTAGTGATATTTAGAGCCCTAGAGAGGGGCTATGGTGAAAAGGAAATTTCCTCAGATGAAATCTGGAAAGAAAGAAACTTTCTGAGAAACTACTCTGTGATGTATGACTTCCCTCACAGAGTAACATCTGTATTTCGTGGATCTTTGCTAGCCCTTGCCGCTATGGAATCACAAAGGAACAGTGTTGGACCCTTTAAGAGACTAAATGGCCAAAGGAAATATCCTCCGATAACAAAGAGAAAGAAACTTTTCTGAGAAACTTCTTTTTGTTCTGTAGAAATAATAATCTCACAGAGTTACGAAACTTTCCCCTCAAAGAAGCCTTTCGCTAAGACAGTTCTTGTGGAATTGGCAGAAAGTGATATTTGGGAAGCCCATGGGGACTATGGTGAAAGGGAAATATCCTCAGGTGGAGATCTGGAAAAACTTTCTGAGAAACTGCTTGAGTGTTCTGCTAATTCATCTCACAGAGATACATGTATATTTCTTGCATCTCTATATGCTAAGACTTATTTTTGTGGAATCTGAGAACAGATATTTCCGGATCCCTTTGAGACTAGGGCCAAAGGGAAATATCCTCCGATAACAAAGAGAAGCTCACGAAACTTCTTTGTATTCTGTAAATCATCACACAGAGTTACAGCTTTTCCCCTCAAGAAGCCTTTCGCTAAGAGAGTTCTTGTCACAGCTACCAGAAGTGATATTTGGAAGCCCATAGAGGGCTATGGTAGAAAAGAAATATCCTCCAGATGAAACCTGGAAAGCACAGAGAAACTGCTTGGATTTTCTGTTAATTCATCTCACAGAGTTTCCCTCTGTATTTTTATTGAATCTCTTTGCTAGCCTTATTTCTCTGGAATCACGAGAACGAATATTTGGATGTTTAGAGACTATGGGGGCCAAGGAAATATCCTCAGATAACAAAGAGAAAGAAGCTTTCTGAGAAACTTCTTTTTTGTTCTGTGAAATAATCTCACAGAGTTACAGCTTTCCCCTCAAGAAGCCTTTCGATAAGACAATTCTTGTGGATTGGCAAAGTGATATTTGGAAGCCCATAGAGGGCTACAGTGAAAAAGGAAATATCCTCAGATGAAATACGGAAAGAAGCTTTATGAAAAAGTGCTTAGTGTTCTGTTAATTCATCTCAGAGAGTTACATCTGTGTTTCTTGGATCTCTTTGCTAACCTTATTTCTGTGGAATCTGAGAACAGATATTTCGGATCCCTTTAAATCTATAGGGCCAAAGGAAATATCCTCCGATAACAAAGAGTAAGAAGCTTTCTGAGAACCTTCTTTGTGTTCTGTGAAATCATCTCACAGACTTACAGCTTTCCCCTGAAGAAGCCTTTGGCTAAGACAGTTCTTGTGGAATTGGCAAAGTGATATTTGGAAGCCCATAGAGGGCTATGGTGAAAAAGGAAATATCCTCGGATGAAATCTGGAAAGAAGCTTTCTGAGAAACTGCTTAGTGTTCTGTTAATTCATCTCACAGAGTTACATCTGTATTTCGTGGATCTCTTTGCTAGCCTTATTTCTGTGGAATCTGAGAACAGATATTTCGGATCCCTTTGAAGACTATAGGGCCAAAGGAAATATCCTCCGATAACAGAGAGAAAAAGATTTCTGAAAATCTTCTTTGTGTTCTGTGAAATCATCTCACAGAGTTACAGCTTATCCCTTAAGAAGCCTTTCGCTAAGACAGTTCTTGTGGAATTGGCAAAGTGATATTTGGAAGCCCATAGAGGTCTATGGTGAAAAAGGAAATATCCTCAGATGAAACCTGGAAAGAAGCTTTCTGAGAAACTGCTTAGTGTTCTGTTATTTCATCTCACAGAGATACATCTGTATATCGTGTATCTCTTTGCTAGCCTTATTTCTGTGGAATCTGAGAACAGATATTTGGATCCCTTTCAAGACTGCAGAGCGTAGGGAAATATCCTCCGATAACAAAGAGAAAGAAGCTCTGAGAAAAACTTCTTTGTATTCTGTGGAAATCATCACACAGAGTTACAGCTTTCCTCTCAAGAACCCATTCGCTAAGACAGTTCTTGTGGAATTAGCATAGAAGTGATATTGGGAAGCCCTTAGAGAGGCTATGGTAGAAAAAAGGAAATATCCTCAAGATGAAATCTGGAAAAGAAACTCTTAGAAATGCTTGAGTATTCTGTTAATTCATCTCACAGGAGTTACATCTATGTTCTTGGATCTGTTTACTAGCCTTATTTCTACTTGGCATATAGGGAACAAGATATTCAAGATCCCTTTGAAGAATATAGGAGAAGCCGAGGAAATATCCTCCGATAACAAACAGAAGAAGGTTTTCTGAGAAGCTTCTTTGTATTTCGGTAGAATCACCTCACAGAGTTACAGCTTTCCCACGAGAAGCCTTTACGCTCGAGGGAAGTTCTTATGGAATTGGCAAAGTGATATTTGGGAAGCCATAGAGGAGCTATGGTGAAAAAGAGGGAAATATCCTCAGATGGAATCTGGGAAAAGCTTTCTGAGAAACTGCTCTGTGATGTGTGAATTCCCATATCCTGAGAGTTACATCTATATACTCGTGCATCTTTGCTAGCCTTATTTCTCTCTGGAATCTGAAAGCGGATATTGCAGATCCCTTTCGAAAATTAGGGCCGGAAAATATCCCCGATAACAAAGAGAAAAAAGCACAAGAAACTGCTGGTTTCTGTAGAAATCATCTCCACCAGAATTTTCCTTTCCCCTCAAGAACCTTGGGCTCACAAGACAGTTCTCTTGTGGAATTGTAGAAAGTGATATTTGGAAGCCCATAGAGAGTTCTATGGTGAAAAGAAAATATCCTCCAGATGAAATCCTCGAGAAAAAAGGTTCCGAGCTGCTTAGTATTTCTGTTAATTCATTTCACAGAGTTCCATCTGTATTTCTTCAATCACTTTGCTACCTTATTTCTCTGGAATCACAAGGAGACAAGATAGTTCAGATCCCTTTTGAGACTATAGGAACAAAGGAAATATCCTCGATGATAACAATGAAAAGCTTTCTGAAAACTTCCTTGTGTTCTGTAGAAATCATCTCACAGGATTTTAGCTTTCCCCTCAAAGCCTTTCCTTTAAGACAGTTCTTGTAAAGTTGGCAAAGTGATGGAAGCCCATAAACTGGCTATGGTAAAAGTAAATATCCTCAGATGGAAACCTGGAAGGCAGAGAGAGCTGCTTGAGTGTTCTGTTAGTTCATGTCTGGGAGTACATCTGTGTATCGTGGATCTCTTTTGCTAGCCTTATTTCTGTGGAATCTAGGAACAGATATTTGGATCCTTGCAGAGACTTCTAGGGACCCAAAGGAAATATCCTCCGATAACAAAGAGAAACTTTCTGAGGCTTCTTTGTGTTCTGTGAAATCATCTCACAGGTTACAGCTTTCCCTCAAAGTCTTTCGCTAAGACAGTTCTTTTGGAATTTCTGAAGTTATATTTTGGAAGCCCTTATAGGAGGGCTGTGGTGAAAAGAAAATATCCTCCGAGGAAAAACTTGAAAGAAGCTTTCACAGAAAATTGTTTTGTGATGTACTTAACTTCCACTGAAGCAAAGAAGTTACATCTGTATTTAGTGGTTCTCTTTTGCTAGTCTTATTTCTGTGGAATCTGGAGCAGATATTTGAATCGCTGTAGCAAAGTCTACCCTTTAGGAGAAGCCAAAGGAAATATCCTCCAACCAACAAAAGAAAGAAGTTTTCTGAGAAACTTCTTTATGTTCATAATGAGAGAATCATCTCACAGAGTTACAACTTTCCTTCAAAAGAGCCTTTCGCTAAGACAGTTCTTGTGGAATTGGCAGAAATTGATATTGAAGAAGCCCACTTAGAGACTCACAGTGAAAAAAGGAAATATCCTCAGATGAAACCTGGAAAGAAGCTTTCCTGAAACTGCTTAGTGTTCTGTTAAAGATTCATCTCACAGAGTTACATCTGTATTTCATGAATTTCTTTGCTAGAGCTTATTTCTGTAGAATCTAAGGAACCAGATCTTCTACAGACCCTTGGGGACTATAGGGATAAAGGAAATATCCTCCGATAACAAAGAAAGAAACTTTCTGAGAGGAAACTTCTTTGTCTTCTGAAATCACATCTCCACCGATTACAAACTTTCCCCTCAAAAAGAAACCTTTAAGCTAAGACAGTTCTTATGGAATTGAGAGAAGTGATATTTGGAGACCCTTAGAGGCAATGGTGAAAGAAATATCCTCAGATGAAATCTGGAAAACTTTTCTGAGAAACTGCTTAGTGATCTGTTAATTCATCTCACAGAGTTACATTTTGTATTTAGTGGATCTCTTTGCCAGCCCATTATTTCCAAATTGGAATACAGGAACAGATATTTGGATCCAGCACCTACAAAGACTAAGGGACAAAGGAAATATCCTCCGGTAACAAAGAGAGAAAGAAGCTTTCTGAGAAACTTCTTTTTAGCTGTTCTGTAGAAATCATCTAAGAGTTACATCTCCGTCAAAGAGCCTTCGCTAAGACAGTTCTTTGGAATTGGAAAAGTGATATTTGAAGCAGATGGAAGGATATGGTGAAAAGGACATACCCTCCAGATGGGGAAATCTGGAAAGAAACTCTGAGAGGAAACTGCTCTGTGTTGTGTGACTTCCCTCCACAGGGTTATCTGTATTTATGGATCCTTTGCTAGCTATATTTCTGTAGGAATCAAAGGAAGAGATAATTCCGATCCTTAAGAAGCTATAGGGCCAAAGGAAATATCCCTCCGATAACAAAGAAAAGCTTTCCTGGAAACTTCTTTGTGTTCTGTGAAATCATCAGCAGAGTTCTTTCCTCCAAGAAGCCTTTTGGTAAAGACAGTTGTAGTGGAATTGGCAAAGTGATATTTAGAAACCCTAGAGGCTATGGTGAGAAAAGAAATTTCCTCAGATGAAATCTAGGGAAAACTTTTCTGAGAAACTGCTCTATGATGTGTGACTTCCACTCACAGAGTAACATCTATGTTAAGTGGATCTCTTTGCTAGTACTTACTTCTATGGAATCGAGGAACAGATATTTGGGATCCTTTAGGAACTATAGAGGGCCAAAGGGAAATATCCTCGATAACATAAAGAGAGAAAGAAGATTTCCTGAAAAATTTCTTTGTATTCTGACGAAATCATTTCACAGAGTTACAGCATATCCCTTAAAATTTCCTTCAGACAGTTCTTGTGGAATTGCTTGGCGTGATATTTTAGGCCCATAGGGCTATGTTGAAAATATCCTCAAGATTAGAATCTGGAAAGAAGCTTTCTAGAGGGGAAACTGCTTAGTGTTCTATTAGATTCTCCTCACAGAGTTACATGTGTGTATTTCGTGGATCCTCTTTCCCAGCCTTATTTCTCTGAATCACGAGAACAGATATTTCATATCCCTTCCGAACTATAGGGCCAAGGGAAATATCCTCGATAACAAAGAGAAGAAACTTTCTGAGAGCTTCTTTTGTTCCTGTAAAGAATCATCTCTCGAGTTACAGCTTTTCCCCTCAAGAAGCCTTTCGATAAAACAGTTCTTATGGAATTGCTTAAAGTGATATTTGGAAGCCCAGAGACTCACGGTGAAAAGGAAATATCCTCAGATGAGAATCTGGAAAAGAAGCTTTCCGACTTTGCTTAGTGTTCATATTAATTCATCTCTGGGGATTCGTCTGTATTTCGTGGATCACTTTGATAGCCTTATTTCGAGGTGGAATCTAAGAACAGATGGCTACCGGATCCCTTTGAAGACTATAGGGCCAAGGCAATATCCTCGATAACAAAGAGAAAAGAGTTTCGGTAAACTTCTTTGTGTTCTGAAATCATCTCACGAGTTACAGCTTTCCCCTCAAGAAGGCTTTCTCCTAAGACAGTTCTTGTGGAATTTGCCAAAGTGATATTTGGAAGGCCCATAGGAAGCTATGTAGAAAAAAGGAAATATCCTCAGATGAAACCTGGAAAGAAGCTTTCCTGAGAGGCTAGTTAGTGTTCTGTTATTTCATCTCACAGAGATACATCTATTTATAGTGTATGTCTTTTACTTTAATGTATTTCCTATGGAATCTAGGAACAGACATTTGGATCCCTTTAGAGACTACAGAGTAAGGAAATATCCTCCCATAACAAGAGAAGCTTTGAAACTTCTTTGTGTTCTATGAAATCATCTCATACAGAGTTACAGCTTTGTCCTTAGAAGCCTTTAAAAGCAGGCTTGGTCTTATGGAATTGGCAAAGTGATGGCAGAGCATAGAGGAGCTATGGTATAAAAGGAAATATCCTCAGATGGGAATCTGGAAAGAAGATTTCTTAGAGCTTCCCTTGAGTGTTCTGTTAATTCATCTCTCCGATTTACATCTATTGTTTGTGGATCTCTTTACTAGCCTTGTTTCTGTAGCTTAAGGAACTCAGATAATTTTAGAATCCCTTTGAAGATAGAGGGCCAAAGGAAATATCCTCCGATAACAAACAGAAAAGAAGGGTTCTGAAACTTTCTTTGTTTTTAAGTGAGAATCATCTCACAAGTTACAGCTTTCCCCACGAGAGCCTTCGCTCACGAGTTCTTGTGGAATTGGCAAAGTGATATTTGGAAGCCATAGACGGCTATGGTGAAAGGAAATATCCTCAGATGAAATCTGGAAAGAAGCTTTCACGAGCTGCTCTGTGATGTATGTGACTTCCCACTCCACAGAGTACATCTGTATATCATGCATCTCTTTGCCTTATTTCTCACCTGGAATCCCCAGGCGGATATTTCAAGTCCCTTTAGAGACTATAGAGGCTGAAGGGGAATATCCTCAAAACAAAGAAAAAAGCTTTCTAGGAAACTTCTTTGTGTTCTGTGAGTCCATCTCACAGAGTTGCTTTCCCCCTCAAGAAACCTTGGGCTAAAGACAGTTTCTTGTGGAATTGGCAAGTGATATTTGGGAAACCCATAGAGGCCTATGGTGAAAATATCCTCAGATGAAATCTCGAAAGAAGCTTTCCACGGCTTTGCTTAGTGTTCTATTAATTCATTTCACAAGTTCCATCTATATTTCTTAGGATGCTTTGCTACCCTTATTTCTCTGGAATGAGACAGATATTTCAAGATCCCTTTAAGAGACTATAAGACCCAGAAAGTACCCTCCGATAACAATGAAAAGAGAGCTTTCTAAGAAACTTCCCTTGTGTTCTGGCAGAAATGTCACAGGTTGCGCTTTCTCCCCTCAAGAAGGCTTTCCTTCAAGACACTTCTTTTAGGTGCTTAGTATTTAGGCTACATACTCAGCTATGCTTAAAAGGAAATATCCTCAAGATGGAAACCTGGGAAAGAACCTTTCTGAGAAACTGCTTGAGTGTTCTGTTAATTAATGTCAGAATACACGTCTAGTATATAGAATGGATCTCTTTAGCCTTATTTCACTGTGGCATCTGAGAGACAGATATTTGGGATGCCCCAGAGACTATAGAGACCCCAAGGAAATATCCTCCGATAAACAAAGAGAAAAGAAGCTTTCTGGCTTCTTTGTGTTCATATGAAGTCATCTCACAGAGTTACAGCTTCTTCCTCCTCAAGAAGCCTTTCAGCTAAGACAGTTCTTGTGGAATTGGCAAAATGATATTTTGAGAGGCCTATACAAGGCTATGTTAAAAGAAAATATCCTCCGAGAAAACTTGAAAACTTTCGAGAAACTGCTTTGTGATGTGAGTTCCACTCCCACGGAGTTATCCGTGTTTCGTGGATCTCTTTACTAGCCTTACTTATTTGTAATCTGAGAACAAATATTTCGGATCACTTTAGAGCCTATAGAATGAAGGAATTGCCCTCTGATAACAAAGAGAAGCCTTCCTTGAGAACTTCTTTTGTGTTTAGCCGGAATCATTTCCCACAGTTACGGCACCACAAAAGCCTTTCGCTACAAGACAGCTGTATTGGAATTTGCAAAGTTGATATTTGGAGGCCCATGAGTGGAGCTCACGGTGAAAACAATTATCCTCAGATGGGAAATGTGGAAAGCTTTCCTGACAATCTGTACTGTTCTATTAATTCATCTCACAGAGTTGGCTCTCTCCTCAAAAGCCTTTCGCTAAGCCTGTTCTTATGGAATTCACAAGTGATATTTAGGAAACCCATAGAAGTGTTGATAAAAGAAATATCCTCAGAGAAACTGGAAAGAAGCTTTCTGAGGTACTGCTTTGTGATGTGTGACTTCCCACTCACATAGATTTACATCTGTATTTCGTGGATCTCTTTTGCCAGCCTTATTTCTGTGGAAGCTGAGAACAGATATTTCGGATCCCTTAGCAGAGGCTATAGAATAGGAAATATCCTCCGATAACAAAGAGAGAAGAAGCTTTCTAGAAAAACTAGCTTTTAGTATTCATATGGGAAATCATCTATGCTTACAGTTATAAACTTTACTCAAAGAACCTTTCACTAAAGAGGTTCTTGTAGGATTTGAGATGTTGGAGGGACCATAGGGGCTATGGTGAAAAGATATCCTCAGATGAATTCTGGTAAGAAGCACTACAGGCTTCACTTGAGTGTTCATATTGAATTCATCTCAGAGGAGTTTACACACCATTCCCCTCAAGGAAACTGACTCGCTAAAATACTGTTCTTGTAGGTGCTAGAAGTGTTATTTAGAGCCATAGAGAGCCTATGGTGAAAGAGAGTATATCAGGGAAAGAGCTGGAAGAAACCACAGAGCTGCTTGAGTGTTCTTTTGAATTCATCACTGGAGTTACAGCTTTCCCTTAAAGAAGCCGCTGGCTAAAATGGTTTTATGGAATTATAGAAACAATATTTGGGAAGCCCATTAGAGACTCACGGTGGGAAATAGAAATATAGTTAAGAAAAACTGGAAAGAAGATTTCTGAGAGCTGCTTTTGTGATGTGGAACTTCCACTGCAGACATCTGTATTTCATGGATCTCTTTGCCAAGCCTTATTTCTGTGGAATCTGAGGGCAGATACATTTTGGATCCATTTAAAGACTATAGGGCCGAGATATCCTCCAACAACAAAGAGAGAAAGAAGGATTTCTGAGAAACTTCTCTGTAATTCATAATGAAATCATCTCACAGAGTTACAGGTTTCTCACAAAGAATCCTTGCACTAAGACAGTTCTTGTGGAATTTTCAAAGTGATATTTGGAAGCCCATAGAGGGCTATGGTGAAAAAGGAAATATCCTCAGATGAAAACTCGAAAGAAGCTTTCTGAGAAACTGCTTAGTGTTCTGTTAATTCATCTCACAGTGTTAAAGCTTTCCCCTCAAGAAGCCACTCGCTAAGCCTGTTCTTGTGGAATTCGCAAAGTGATATTTGGAAGCCCATAGAGGGCTATGGTGAAAAAGAAAATATCCTCAGAGAGAAACTGGAAAGAATCTTTCTGAGAAACTGCTTTGTGATGTGTGACTTCCATTCACTGAGTTACATCTGTATTTCGTGGATCTCTTTGCTAGCCTTATTTCTGTGGAATCTGAGAACAGATATTTCAGATCCCTTTGAAGACTATAGGGCCAAAGGAAATATCCTCTGAGAACAAAGAGAAAGAAGCTTTCTGAGAAACTTCTTAGTGTTCTGTGAAATCATCTCACAGAGTTACAGCGTTCCCCTCAAGAAGCCTTTCGCTAAGACAGTTCTTGTGGAATTGGCAAAGTGATATTTGGAAGCCCCTAGAGGCCTATGGTGAAAAAGGAAATATCCTCAGATGAAATCTGGAAAGAAGCTTTCTGAGAAACTGCTGTGTGATGTGTGACTTTCACTCACAGAGTTACATCTGTATTGCATGGATCTCTTTGCTAGCCTTATTTCTCTGGAATCTCAGAACAGATATTTCGGATCCCTTTTGAAGACTATAGGGCCAAAGGAAATATCCTCCGATAACAAAGAGAAAGAAGCTTTCTGAGAAACTTCTTTGTGTTCTGAGAAATCATCCCACGGAGTTACAGCTTTCCCCTCAAGAAGCCTTTCGCTACGACAGTTCTTGTGGGATTTTCAAAGTGATATTTGGAAGCCCATAGAGGGCTATGGTGGAAAAGGAAATATCCACAGATGAAAACTTGAAAGAAGCTTTCTGAGAAACTGCTTAGTGTTCTGTTAGTTCATCTCACAGAGTTACAGCTTCCCCCTAAAGAAGCCGCTCACTAAGCCTGTTCTTGTGGAAATCGCAAGGTGATATTTGGAAGTCCATAGAGGGCTATGGTGAAGAAGAAAATATACTCAGAGAAAAACTGGAAAGAAGCTTTCTGAGAAACTGCTTTGTGATGTGTGACTTCCACTCACAGAGTACCATGTGTATTTCGTGGATCTCTTTGCTAGCCTTATTGCTGTGGAATATGAGAACAAATATTTCGGATCCCTTGGAAGACTATAGGGCCAAATGAAATATCCTCCGATAACAAAGAGAGAGAACCTTTCTGAGAAACTTCTTTGTGTTCTGTGAAATCATCTCACATAGTTACAGCTTTCCCATCAAGAAGCCTTTCGCTAAGACAGTTCTTGTGGAATTTACAAAGCGATATTTGGAAGCCCTTAGAGAGCGATGGTGAAAAAGGAAATATCCTCAGATTAAAACTCGAAAGAAGTTTTATGAGAAACTGCTTAGTGTTCTGCTAACTGATCTCACAGAATTACAGCTTTCCCCTCAAGTAGCGGCTCGCTAAGCCTGTTCTTGTGGAATTCGCAAAGTTTTATTTGGAAGCCCATAGAGGGCTACGGTGAAAAAGAAAATATCCTCCGAGAAAAACTGGAAAGAAACTTTCTGAGAAACTGCTTTTTGATGTGTGACTTCCATTCACACAGTTCCATCTGTATTTCGTGGATCTCGTTGCTAGCCTTATTACTGTGGAATCTGAGAACAGATATTTCCGATCCCTTTAAAGACTATAGTGCCAAAGGAAATATCCTCTGATAACAAAGAGAAAGAAGCTTTCTGAGAAACTTCTTTCTGTTCTGTGAAATCATCTCACAGAGTTAAAGCTTTCCCCACAAGAAGCTGTTCGCTAAGACAGTTCTTGTGGAACTTACAAAGTGATATTAGGAAGCCCTTTGGGGGGTATGGAGATAAACGAAACATCCTCAGATGAAAACTCGAAAGAAGCTTTCTGAGAAAATGCTTAGTGTTCTGTTAATTCATCTCACAGAGTTACAGCTTTCCCCTCAAGAACACGCTCTCTAACCAGTTCTTCTGGAATTGGCAAAGTGATATTTGGAAGCCCATAGAGGGCTATGGTGAAAAAGAATATGTCCTCAGAGAAAAACTGGAAAGAATCTTTCTGATAAACTGCTTTGTGATGTGTGACTTCCACTCACAGAGTTACATCTCTATTTCGCGGATGTCTTTGCTAGCCTTATTTCTGTGGAATCTGAGAACAGATATTTGGGATCCCTTTGAAGACTATAGGGCCAAAGGAAATATCCTCCAATAACAAAGAGAAAGAAGCTTTCTGAGAAACTTCTTTGTGTTCTGTGAAATCATCTCACAGAGTTGCAGGTTTCCCCTCAAGAAACCTTTCGATAAAATTTTGGTCTTGTGGAATTTGCAATGTGGTATTTGGAGGCCATGTACTTTGGGGACTGTGGTGAAAAGGAAATATCCTCAGATGAAAACTCAGAAAGAAGCTTTCTGAGAAATTGCTTGAATGTTCTGTTAATTGATCTCACCGAATTGCAGCTTTTAGCCTCAGTAAGCTGTGCATGAAAGCCTATTCCTGTAGATTTTCAAAGTATGTTGCAAGGAGGAGCTAATGAGGGGGCTATATGTGAAAAATATCCCTCTCAAGAGAAAAACTGGAAGAAGCTTTCTGACGCTTTGTGATGTGTGACTTCTGCTCTGCAGGTTATGTGTATTTCGTGGATCTCTTTGCTAACCTTATTTTCTGTGGAATCAGAGAACAGATATTTCGGATCCCTTTGAAGATATATGGTGAAATATCCTAGAAAACAAAGAAAGAAGCTTTCTGAAACTTCTTTTGTTCTGTGATCATCTCACTGATTACAAGCACCCTCAAAGAAGCCTTTATGACAGTTTCTTGATGGAATTGCCCAAAGTGATATTTGGAAGCCCATAGGGGCTATGTTGAAAAAGGAAGCTCAGATGAAAATCTGGAAGAACCTTTCTGACAAACTGCTAGTGTTCTGTTAACTCATCTCACAGAGTTACAGCTTTCCCCTCTAGAAGCCGCTCGCTAACCCTGTTACTGTGGAGTTCGCAACGTGATATTTGCAAGCCCATAGTGGGCTATGGTGAAAAAGAAAATATCCTCAGAGAAAAACTGGAAACAAGCTTTCTGAGATACTGCTTTGTGATGTATGACTTCCACGTAGAGTTACATCTGAATTTCGTGGATGTCTTTGCTAGCCTGATTTCTGTGGAATCTGAGAACAGATATTTCGGATCCCTTTGAAGACTATAGGGCCAAAGGAAATATCCTCCCATAACAGAGAGAAAGAAGCTGTCTGAGAAACTTCTTTGTGTTCTGTGAAATCATCTCACAGAGTTACAGCTTTCGCCTCTAGAAGCCTTTCACTAAGACAGTTCTTGTGGAATTTGCAAAGTGATATTTGGAAGCCCATAGAGGGCTGTGGTGAAAGATAATATATCCTCAGATGAAAACTCAAAAGAAGCATTCTGAGAAACTGCTTAGTGTTTTGATAATTCATCTCACAGAGTTACAGCTTTCCCCTCAAGATACCGCTGGCTAAGCCTGTTCCTGTGGAATTGGCAAAGTGATATTTGGAAGCAAATAGAGGGCTATGGTGAAAAAGAAAATATCCTCCGAGAAAAACTTGAAAGAAGCTTTCTGAGAAACTGCTTTGTGATGTGTAACTTCCACTGACAGAGTTACATCTGTATTTCGTGGATCTCTTTGCTAGACTTTTTTCTGTGGAATCTGAGAATAGATATTTCAGATCGCTTTGAAGTCTATAGGGCCAAAGGAAATATTCTCCAATAACAAAGAGAAAGAAGTTTTCTGAGAAACTTCTTTTTGTTCTGTGAAATCATCTCACAGATTTACAGCTTTCCCCCCAAGAAGCCTTTCGGTAAGACAGTTCTTGTGGAATTTGTAAGGTGATATTTGGAAGCCCGTAGAGGCTTATGGTGAAAAAGGAAATGTCCTCAGATGAAAACTCGAAAGAAGCATTCTAAGAAACTGCTTAGTGTTCTGTTAATTCATCTCACAGAGTTGTAGCTTTCTCATCAAGAAGCCGCTGGCGAAGCCTGTTCCTGTGGAATTGGCAAAGTGATATTTGGAAGTCCTTAGAGGGCTATGGTGAAAAAGAAAATATCCTCAGAGAAAAACTGGAAAGAAGCTTTCTGAGAAACTGCTTTGTGATGTGTGACTTCCATTCACAGAGTTATATATATATTTAATGATTCTCTTTGCAAGCCTTATTTCTGTGGAATCTGAAAACTGATAATTCGGATCCCTTGGAATACTATAGGTCCAAAGGAAATATCCTTCGATAACAAAGAGAAAGAAGGTTTCTGAGAAACTTCTTTGTTTTCTGTGAGATGATTTCACAGAGAAACAAAGAAGTTTCCCCTCAGAGAAGCCTTTCGCTAAGACAGTTCTTGTGGAATTTGCAAAGTGATATTTGGAAGCCCATTGTGGGCTATGGTGAAAAAGGAAATATCCTCAGATGAAAACTCGAAGGAAGCTTTCTGAGAATCTGCTTAGTATTCTGTTAATTCATATCACAGAGTTACTGCTTTCCTCTCAAGAAGCCGCTCGCTAAGCCTGTTCCTGTGGAATTGGCAAAGTGATATTTGTAAGCCCATAGAGGGCTATGGTGAAAAAGGAAATAACCTCAGAGAAAAACTGGAAAGAAGCCTTCTAAGAAACTGCTTTCTGATGTGTGACTTCCACTCACAAAGTTACATCTGTATTTCATGTATCTCTTTGGTAGCCTTATTTCTGTGGAATGTGAGAACAGCTATTTCGGATCCCTTTGAAGACTACAGGGCCAAAGGAAATATTCTCCGATAACAAAGAGAAAGAAGCTTTCTGAGAAACTTCTTTGTGTTCTCTGAAATGATCTCACAGAGTTACAGCTTTCCCCTCAAGAAGTCTTTCGCTATGACTGTTCTTGTGGAATTTCCAAAGTGATATTTGCAAGCCCATAGAGGGCTATGGTGAAAAAGGAAATATCCTCAGATGAAATCGGGAAAGAAGCTTTTTGACAAACTGCTTAGTGTTCTGTTAATTCATCTCACAGAGGTACAGCTTTCCCCTCAAGAAACCGCTCACAAAGCCTGTTCTTTTGGAATTCGCAAAGTGATATTTGGAAGCCCATAGAGGGCTTTGGCGAAAAAAGAAAATAGCCTCAGAGAAAAACTGGAAAGAAGCTTTCTGAGAAACTGCTTTGTAATGTTTGACTTCCAGTCACAGAGTTACATCTGTATTTCTTGGATCTCTTTTCTAGCCTTATTTCTGTGGAATCGGAGAAAAGATATTTCGGATCCCTTTGAAGGCTATAGGGCCAAAGGTAATATCCTCCGATAACAAAGAGAAAGAGGCTTTCTGAGAATCTTCTTTGTGTTCTCTGTAATCATCTCACAGAGTTACAGCTTTCCCCTCAAGAAGCCTTTCGCTAAGACAGTTCTTGTGGAATTGGCAAAGTGATATTTGGAAGCCCATAGAGGGATATGGTGAAAAAGGAAATATCCTCAGATGAAAACTCGAAAGAAGCTTTCTGACAAACTGCTTAGTGTTGCGCTAATTCATCTCACAGACTTACAGCTTTCCCCTCAAGAAGCCGCTCGCTAAGCCTGTTCTTGGGGAATTCGCAAAGTGATATTTGGAAGCCCGTAGAGGGCTATGGTGAAGAAAAAAATATCCTCATAGAAAAACCGGTAAGAAGTTTTCTGAGAAACTGCTTTGTGTTCTGTGAAATCATCTCACAGACTTACAGCTTTCCCCTTAAGAAGCTTTTCGCTGAGACAATTCTTGTGGAATTTGCAAGGCGATATTATGAAGCCCTTAGAGGGCGATGGTGAAAAAGGAAATATCCTCAGATGAAAACTCGAAAGAAGCTTTCTGAGGAACTGCTTAGTGTTTTGTGAATTCATCTCACAGAGTTAGAGCTTTCCCCTGATGAAGTCGTTCGCTAAGCCTGTTCTTGAGGAATTCCCAAAGTGATATTTGGAAGACCTTAGAGGGCAATGGTGAAAAAGAAAATATCCTCAGAGAAAAACCGGAAAGAAGCTTTCTGAGAAACTGCTTTGTGATGTGTTAATTCCACTCACAGAGTTACATCTGTATTTCGTGGATCTCTTTACTAGCCTTATTTCTGTGGAATCTGAGAACAGATATTTGGGATCCCTTTGAAGACTATAGGGCCAAAGGAAATATCCTCCGATAACAAAGAGAAAGAAGCTTTCTTGAGAAACTTCTTTTGTGTTCTGTGAAATCATCTCACAGAGTTACAGCTTTCCTCAAGAAAACTTTCGCTAAGACAGTTCTTGTGGAATTTGCAAAGTGATATTTGGAAGTCCATAGAGGGCTATGGTGAAAAAGGAAATACCATCAGATGAAATCTAGAAAGAAGCTTGGAGAAACTGCTTAGTGTCTCTGTTAATTCATCTCACAGAGTTGTGCTTTCCTCAAAAAGCCGCCGCTAAGCCTGTTCTTGCTGAATTGGCAAAGTCGCATTTGGAAGCCCATAGAGTGCAATGGTGAAAAGAAAATATCCTCAGAGAAAAACTGAAAAGAATCTTTCTGAGAAACTGCTTAGTGATATTTTAATTCATCTCACTGAGTTACAGCTTCCCTCAAGAAGCCGCCGCTAAGCCTTTTGTTGCGGGAATTCAAGAAGGATATTTGGAAGCCCATAGAGGGCTACGGTGAAAAGAAGAGTAACACCTCAGAGAAAACTGGAAAGAAAGTTTTCTGAGAAACTGCTATGTGATATGTGACTTCCACTCACAGAGTTACATCTGTACTTAGTGGTCTCTTTGCTAGCCTTATTTCTGTGGAATCTGAGAACAGATATTTCAGATCCCTTTGAGGACTATAGGGCCAAAGGAAATATCCTTGATCAAGGAGAAAGAAGCTTGGAGAAACTTCTTTTATGTTGTGTGAAATCATCTCACAGAGTTATATGCTACCAAGAAGACTTTCTCATGAATAAGTTCTGTGTAATTCGCAGTTTATATTTGAATCCTATAGAGGTCTCTGGTGAAAAAAAAGGGAATATCCTCAGGTGAAATCTAAAGAAGCCTCTGAGATACTGCTTATGTCTCTGTTAATTCATCCAACAGAGTTAACTTTCCTCAAGAAGCCGCTTTACTAAGCCTGTTCTTGTGGAATTCACAAAGTGAGGACGGAAGCCCTTAGAGGGCTACGTGAAAAGAAATATCCTCCTAAAACCAGAAAGAAGCTTGAGAAACTGCTTTTACGTGCGACTTTCAGTCACAAAGTTACATCTGTATTTCGTGGATCACTTTGCTAGCCTTATTTCTGTGGAATCAAGAACAGATATTTCAGATCCCTTTGAAGACTATAGGGACAAAGGAAATATCCTCCCATAACAAAGAGAAAGAAGCTACCGAAACTTTGTGTTCTGTGAAATCATCTCAGAGTTACAGTTTCCTCAAGAAGCTTCGACAGTTCTCGTAGAATTGCAGCGATATTTCTTGAAGCCCATAGCGCTACGCTGAAAAAAGGAAATATCCTCAGATGGAAACTCGAAGAAGCTTGGAGAAACTGTTTAGTGTTCTGTTAATTCATCTCACAGTGTTACACTCTTCCCTCAAGAAGCTTCGCTAAGAGAGTTCTTCTTTCGAATTTGCAAAGTGATATTTGAAATTCGTAGAGGTCTCTTGTTAAAAAGGAAATATCCTCAGATGAAATTCAAAGAACCTTTTCTCAGATAATGCTTAGTGTTCTGTTAATTCATCTTACAGAGTTACAGCTTTCCCTCAAGAAGCCACTCAAGCCAGTTCTTGTGGAATTCGCAAGTGATATTTGGAAGCCCATAGAGGCCATGGTGAAAGAAAATATCCTCAGAGAAAAACTGGAAAGAAGCTTACTGAGAAATCACAGCCAGATGTGTGACTTCCACTGACAGAGTTACATCTGTATTTCGTGGATCTCTTTGCTAGCTTCCTGCCTTGTGGAATCTAGAACAGATATTTCGGATCCCTTTGAAGACTATAGGCCAAAAGCAAATATCTCGATTACAAAGAGAAAGAAGCTTCTGAGAAACTTCTTTGTGTTTTGTGAAATCATCTCACAGAGTCATTAGCTACCCTCAAGAAGCCATTCAAGACAGTTCTGTGGCATTTGAAAAGTGATATTTCTAAGCCCATAGATGCTTAAGGTGAAAAAGGAAGTATCCTCCGATGAAATGTGGAAAGAAGCTGAGAAACTGTTTAGTGTTCTGTTAATTGATCTCACAGAGTTAAGCAGCTTCGCAAGCCGCCGCTAAGCCTGTTCCGTGGAATGGCAAAGTGATATTTGGAAGCCCATAGATGGCTATGGTGAAAGAAATATCCTCAGAGAAAAAACTGGAAAGAATCTTTCGAGAAGCTGCTTTGTGATGTGTGACTTCCACTCACAAAAGTTAAGCATCTGCATTTCGTGGGATCTTTGTCAGCCTTATTTCTGGAAATCTGAGAACAGATATTTCCGGATCCCTTTGAAGACTAGGCCAAAGGAAATATCCTAAGATAACAAAGAGAAAGAAGCTTGAGAAACTTCTTTGTGTCTGCGGAAATCATCTCACAGAGTTACCGCTCTCAGGAAGCCGCCGCTAAGCCTGTTCTTGTGGAATTCGGCAAAGTGTTATTTGAAGCCCGATAGGGCTATGTTGAAAAAGAAAATATCCTCAGAGGAAACAAGGAAACTTTCTGAGAAACTGCTTTGTGAAGTGTGACTTCCACTCACAGAGTTACATCTGTATTTCGTGATCTCTTTGCTAGCCTACTTTGGAATGTTGAGAACAGATATTTCTCGGAACACTTTGAAGACTATAGGGCCAAAGAAATATCCTGATAACAAAGAGAAAGAATCTTTACTCGAGAAACTTTTGTGTTTTGTGAAAATCATCTCACAGTAATTACAGCTTTCCCCTCAAGAAGCCTTTTGCTAAGACTGTTTTGTAGTAGGAATATGCAAATTGATAGCCTATAGGGTATGGTGAAAAAAGGAAATATAATCACATGAAAACTAGAAAGAAGCTTGACAAACTGGTTAGTGTTCTCTTAATTCATCTCACAGAGTTCCAGCTCTCTCAAGAAGCCGCTGCCTGTTTTGTGGAATAGGCAAGTGATACTTGGAAGCCCCTAGAGGGCTATGGTGAAAAGAAAAATATCCTCAGAGAAACACTGAAAGAAGCTTTCTGAGAAACTGCTTTGTGATGTGACTACCACTCACAGAGTTACATCTGTATTTGTGGATCTCTTTGCTAGCCTATTTCTGTGGAATCTGAGAATAGATATTTCTCGGATCCCTTTGAACACTACAGGGCCCAAGGAAATATCCTCCGAGAATGTTATAGCAGCTTGAAACTTCTTTATTCCTGTGAAATCATCTCACAGAGTTACAGCTTTCCCCTCAAGAAGCCTTTTGCCAAGACAGTTCTTGTGGAATTTGCAAAGCGACATTTAAAGCCCCTAGAGGGTATGGTGAAAAGGAAATATCCTCAGATGAAATCTGGAAAGAAGCTTGGAGAAATGATTTGTGTCTCTAATTATTCATCTCACGGAATTACAGCTTTCCCTCAAGAAGCCGGCCACTAAGCCTGTTCTTGTGGAATTCCCAAGAAGTGATATTTCAGTCTGTGAGGGCTATGGTGAAAAAGAAAATATCCTCAGAGGAAACCTGCTGCCAGGAGAACTGTTTGGTGATCTGTGACTTCCACTCACAGAGTTACATCTGTATTTCGTGGATCTCTTAGATAGCCTTATTTCTGTGGAATCTGAGAACAGATATTTCTCGATCCCTTGGAAACCTATAGGCCATGAAATATCCTCCTAAACAAAGAGAAGAAGCTGTCTGAGAATC
This sequence comes from Papio anubis, assembly GCF_008728515.1. Lineage (NCBI taxonomy): Eukaryota > Metazoa > Chordata > Mammalia > Primates > Cercopithecidae > Papio > Papio anubis. The sequence goes on from NW_022164908.1 coordinate 31,334, forward strand.
TTCTTTGCATTCTGTAATATCATCTCACAGAGTTACAGCTTTCCCTCAAGAAGCCTTTCGCTAAGAGAGTCGAATATGCAAAGCGACATTTGGAAGCCCTTAGAAGGTGGTTAAAGGAAATATCCTCAGATGAAATCTAGAAAGAAGCTTGAGAAACTGCTTAGGGTTCTGTTAATTGGATCTCACAGAGTTACAGATTTCCCTCAAGAAGCCGCCAAGCATGTTCTGTGGAATTTGCAAGTAAATAGTTTGGAAGCCCATAGAGGGCTATGGTGAAAAGGAAATATCCTCAGAGGAAATCTGGAAAGAAGATTCCTGAGAAACTGCCACTGTTCTGCCAATTCCTCCTCACAGAATTACCGCTTCCTCCAGAAGCAGCTCGCTAGGGCCTGTTCTTGTGGAATTGGCAAAGTGATATTTGGCCTCTTAGAGGGCTATGGTGAAAAAGAAACATCCTCCGAGAAAACTGGAAAGAAGCTTTCTGTGAAACAGCTTTGGTGGGATGTTTGACTTCCAGCTCACAGAGTTACATCTGTATTTCTTGGATCTCTTTTCCAGCCTTATTTCTGTGGAATTGAGAACAGATATTTCGATCCTTTGAAGGCTATAGGGCCAAAGGAAATATCCTCTGATAACAAAGAGAAAGAGGCTTTCTGAGAATCTTCTTTGTGTTCTCTGAAATCATCTCACAGAGTTACAGCTTTCCTCTCAAGAAGCCTTTCGTTAAGACAGTTCTTGTGGAATTTGCAAAGTGATATTTGGAAGCCCATAGAGGGCTAGGGTGAAAAAGGAAATATCCTCAGATAAAAACTCGAAAGAAGCTTTCTGACAAACTGCTTAGTGTTGTGTTAATTCATCTCACAGACTTACAGTTTTCCCCTCAAGAAGCCGCTCACTAAGCCTGTTATGGTGGAATTCGCAAAGTGATATTTGGAAGCCCATAGAGGGCTACGGTGAAAAAGAATATATTCTCAGAGAAAAACTGGAAAGAAGCTTTCTGAGAAACTGCTGTGGGATGTGTGACTTCCACTCACAGACTTACATTGTATTGCGTGGATTTCTTTGCTAGCCTTATTTCTGCAGAATCTCAGAACAGATATTTCGGATCCCTTTTGAAGACTATAGGGCCAAAGGTAATATCCTCCGATAACAAAGAGAAAGAAGCTTTCTGAGAAACTTCTTTGTGTTCTGAGAAACCATCCCACAGAGTTACAGCTTTCCCCTCAAGAAGCCTTTCGCTACGACAGTTCTTGTGGAATTTTCAAAGTGATATTTGGAAGCCCATAGATGGCTATGGTGGAAAAGGCAATATCCTCAGATGAAAACTCGAAAGAAGCTTTCTGAGAAACTGCTTAGTGTTCTGTTAGTTCATCTCACGAGTTACAGCTTTCCCCTCAAGAAGCCGCTCACTAAGCCTGTTATGTTGGAATTCGCAAAGTGATATTTGGAAGCCCATAGAGGGCTATGGTGAAGAAGAAAATATCCTCAGAGAAAAACTGGAAAGAAGCTTTCTGAGAAACTGCTTTGTGATGTGTGAGTTCCACTCACAGAGTACCATGTGTATTTCGTGGATCTCTTTTGCTAGCCTTATTGCTGTGGGACATGAGAACAGATATTTTGGATCCCTTGGAAGACTATAGGGCCAAAGGAACTATCCTCCGATAACAAAGAGAAAGAAGCTTTCTGAGAAACTTCTTTGTGTTCTGTGAAATCATCTCACATAGTTACAGCTTTCCCATCAAGAAGCCTTTCGCTAAGACAGTTCTTGTGGAATTTGCAAAGCGATATTTGGAAGCCCGTAGAGACGGATGGTGAAAAAGGAAATATCCTCAGAGTAAAACTCGAAAGAAGTTTTATGAGAAACTGCTTAGTGTTCTGTTAAGTCATCTCACAGAGTTACAGCTTTTCCCTCAAGAACTCGCTCGCTAAGCCTGTTCTTGAGGAATTCGCAAAGTGATATTTGGAAGCCCTTAGAGGGCAATGGTGAAAAATAAAGTATCCTCAGAGAAAAACTGGAAAGACGCTTTCTGAGAAACTGCTTTGTGATGTGTGACTTCCACTCACAGAGTTACATCTGTATTTCGTTGATCTCTTTGCTAGCTTTATTTCTGTGGAATCAGAGAACAGATATTTCGGATCCCTTTGAAGACATTAGGGCCAAAGGAAATATCCTCCGAGAACAAAGAGAAAGAAGCTTGAGAAACTCTTTGTGTTCTGTGAAATCACCCCCAGAGTTACAGCTTTCCCTCAAGCAGCCTCACTAAGACAGTTCTTGTGGAATTTGCAAAGCGATATTTGGAAGCCCAGAGGGCTGGGTGGTGAAAAGGAAATATCCTCATTTGAAATCTGGAAAGAAGCTTGAGATACTGCTTAGTGTTCTGTTAATTCATCTCAGAGTTTAGCTCTCAAGAAGTCACGCTAAGCCTGTTCTGTGGAATTGGCAAAGTGATATTGGGCCCATAGATGGGCTACAAGTGGTGAGAAAGAAAATATCCTCAGAGAAAAAAATTGGAAAGAAGCTTTCGAGAAACTGCTGTGATGTGTGAGTTCCACTCACAGAGCTACATCTGTGTTTCTGTTGATCTCTCTTTGCTAGCCTTATTTCTGTGGAATCTGAGAATGATATTTCGGATGCCTTTGAAGCCTATAGGGCCAAAGGAAAGTCCTCCCGATAACAAAGAGAAGGGGAAATTTTCCTGAGAAACTTCTTTGTGTTCTGTGTGAAACGCTCACACACAGTTACAGCTTTTCCCCCAAGTAAAGAAGCCTTTCGCTAAGACACTTCCTGTGGAATTTGCAAGTGATCTTTGAAGCCCATAGTGGGCTACGGTGAAAAGGAAATATCCTCAGATGAAATGTGGAAAGAAGCTTGACAATCTGTTACTGTTCTGTTAATTCATCTCATTAGGAGTTACAGCTCTCTCCTCAAGAAGCCACTGCTAAGTCTGTTCTTGTGGAATTGCAAGTGATATTTGGAAACCCATAGAGGTCTATGGTGAAAAAGAAAATATCCCTCAGAGAAAAACTGGAAAGAAAGCTTGAGGTAATTGCATTGTGATGTGTGACTTCCATCACTTAGTTACATCTGTATTTCGTGGATCCCTTTGCTAGCCTATATTTCTGTGGAATCTGAGAACAGATATTTCGGATCTCTTGGAAGGCTATAGGGCCAAAGGAAATATCCTATAACAAAAGAGAAAGAAGCTTTCTGAAAACTTCTTGTGTTCTATGAAATCATCTCACAGAGTTACAGCTTTCACCTCAAGAAACCTTTCACTAAGAGAGTTCTTGTGAATTTGGAAAAGTGATATTTGAGGACCGTGAGGGCTATGGTGAAAAGGAAATATCCTCAGATGAATTCTGAAAGAAGCTTTCGAGAAATTGCTTAGTGTTCTGTTAATTCATCTCACAGAGTTACATTCCCTCAAGAAGCCTTCGCTACATTGGAAGTTCTTGTGGAATTTGCAAAGTGATATTTGGAAGCCCTTTAGAAGGCAATTAGAAAAGGAAATATCCTCAGAGAAAAACTGAAAGAAGCTTGAGAAACTGCTTAGTGTTCTTTAATTCATCTCACTGAATTACAGCCTTTCCTTAAAAGCCGCTTGGCTAAGCCGGTTTTTGTGGAATTGGCATGATATTTGAAGCCCATAGAGGGCTACCGTGAAAAAGAAAATATCCTCAGAGAAAACTGGAAAGAAGCTTGAGAAACTGCTTAGTGTTCTGTTAATTCATCTCACAGAGTTACATCTGTATATATCGTGATCTCTGCGACCTTTTTCATGGGTATCTGAGAACAGATATTTCGTGATCCCTTTGAAGACTTAGGGCCAAAGGAAATATCCAAAGATAACAAAGAGAAAGAAGCTTTCTGAGAAACGTGTTTGTGTTCTCTGAAATCATCTCAGAGAGTTACACTTCCCTCAAGAAGCCTTTCACTAAGACAGTTACAGTGGAATTTGCAAAGTGATATTTGGAAGCCCATAGAGGGCTATGGTGAAAGAAAATATCCTGTTTGAAACACTGAAAGAAGCTTGAGAAACTGCTTTGTGTTGTGACTTCCACTTCACGAGTTACATCTGTACTTCGTGGATCTCTCTTTGCTAGCCTTTTATTTCTGTGGAATTGAGAACAGATATTTCTGGATCCTTTGAAGACTATAGGGCCAAAAGAACTGGCTATTTTCTCTGGCCAGGAAACTCCCAGGTTCTGTGAAATCATCTCACAGAGTTACAGCTTCCGCTCACAGAAGCCGCTCGCTAAGACAGTTCTTGTGGAAGTTGCAAAGTGATATTTGGAAGACTATAAGGGTTATGGTGAAAAGCAATCATCCTCAGAAAAATGGAAAGAAGCTTGAAAACTGCTTTCTGATGTGTGTCTTCCACTCAACAGAGTAACATCTGTATCTGTGATCTCTTTGCTAGCCTTTTTTCTCGTGGAATCTGGGAACATACTTGGATCCCTTTTGAAAACTATAGGCCAATGGAAATATCCTCCGATAATCAGCAAGAGGAAGAAGCTTTCTGAGAAACTTCTTCATCTTCTGCAAAATCATCTCTCACAGCGTTCGCTTTTCCCCTCAAGAAGCCTTTCGCCTAAAAGAGTTCATGGGAATTTTGAAGTGATATTGGAAGCCCATAGAGGTCTATAAGAAAAGGAAATATCCTCACATGAAACCGAAGAAGCTTTATGAGAAACTGCTTAGTGTTCTGTTAATTCATCTCCCAGAGTTACAGCTTTCTCCTCAAGAAGTCACTCACAAGCCTGTTCTTGAGGAATTCTCAAAGTGATATTTGGAAGCCCATAGAGGGCTATGGGTGAAATGGAAAATATCCTCAGAGAAAAACTGGAAAGAAGCTTTCTTGAGAAACTGCTTGTGACGGTGACTTCACCAATGGAGTTACACTCCGTATTTCGTGGATCTCTTGTTGTTACTATTTCTGTGGAATATGAGAACAGATATTCTCGATCCCTTTGAAGACTATATAGGGACAAAGGAACATCCTCCTATAAAAAAGAGAAAGAACTTTCTGAGAAACATCTTTGTGTCTCTGGTGAAATCATCTCACAGAGTTACAGCTTCCCTCAAGAAGCTCGCCAAGACACTTTTGAATTTGCAAAGTGGTGCATTTGAATCCCATGAGCTGTGGTGAAAACGGAATATCCTCAGATGAAATCTGTAAAGAAGCTTGACAAACTGCTAGTGTTCTGTTAAATCATCTCAATAGAATTACAGCTCTCCACTGAAGAAGCCGCCTTGCCTGTTCTTGTGGAATTCAAAAAGGGATATTTGGCCCAAAGAGGGCTGTGGTGAAAAGGACTATTCTTAGAAAAACTAGGAAGAAGCTTTCTGAGAAACTGCTTTGTGGATGCTATGTGACTTCCACTCATCGAAGTTACATCTGTATTTCATGGATCTCTTTGCTAGCCTTATTTCTGTGGAATCTTAGAAAGATATTTCGGATCCCTTTGACACTACAGGGCCAAAGGAAACATCCTCCTCGCTAACTAAGAGAAAGAAGCTGGAGAAACTCCTTGTGTTCCATGAAATCATCTCACAGAGATACAGCTTCTCAAGAAGTCTTTGTTAAGACAGTTCTTGTGGAATTGCGAAGTGATATTTGGAAGCCCATAGAAGGTTAAGGTGAAAGGAAATATCCTCACATGAAATCTGGAAAGAAGCATTCTTGAGAAACTGCTTAGTGTTCTGTTAATTCATCTCACAGAGATACAGCTTCCAATCAAGAAGCCGCCTTCTAAGCCTGTTTGTGGGACTCGCAGTGATATTTGGAAGCCCTTAGAAAGCTATGGTGAAAAAGAAAATATCCTCAGAGAAAAACTGGAAAGAAGTTTCTCAGAAACTGCTTTGTGATGTGTGACTTCAATTCTCACAGAGTTACATCTGTACTGCGGTATCTCTTTGCTAGCCTTATTTCTGTGGGAATCTGAGAACAGATAGTTTCGGATCCCTTTGAAGACTATAGGCCAAAGGACATATGCTCTGATACCAAAGAGAAAGAAGCTTTCTGAGAAACCCCTTTGTGTTCTCCGAAATCATCTCTCAGAGTTAAGAATCTTTCCGCGGAAGAAGCCTTTCGCTAAGACAGTTCCTGTGGAATTTGCAAGTGATATTTGGAAGCCCATAGAGGGCTATGGTGAAAAGGAAATATCCTCGATGATATCTGGAAAGAAGCTTGAGAAACTGCTTAGTGTTCTACACTATCTCACAGAGTAACAGCTTTCCCTCAAGAAGCTAATCCTGTTCTTGTGGAATTCGAAAGTGATATTGTAGCCCATAGAGGGCTGTAGAAATGGAAAATATCCTCAGAGAAAAACTGAAAGAACCTTTCTGAAACCGTTTTTGACGTGTGACTTCCACTCACAGAGTTACATCTGTATTTCGTGGATCTCTTTGCTGGCCTTATTTCTGTATAATCTGAGAACACATATTTCGCATCCCTTTGAAGACTATAGGACCGAAGGAAATATCCTCTGATAACAAAGAGAAAGAAGCTTTTTGAGAAACTTCTTTGTGTTCTGTGAAATCATCTCACAGAGTTACAGCTTTGCCCTCAAGAAGCCTTTCGCTCAGACAGTTCTTGTGGAATTGGCAAAGTGATATTTGGAAGCCCATAGAGGGCTATGGTGAAAAAGGAAATATCCTCAGATGAAAACTCGAAAGAAGCTATCTGAGAAACTGCTTAGTGTTCTGTTAATTCATCTCAAAGAGTTACAGCTTTCCCCTCAAGAAGCCACTCGCTAAACCTGTTCTTCTGGAAGAGGCAAAATGATATTTGGAAGCTCATAGAGGGCTATGGTGAAAAAGAATAAAACCTCTGAGAAAAACTTGAAAGAAACTTTCTGAGAAACTGCTTTGTATTGTGTGACTTCCACCCACAGAGTTACATCTGTATTTCGTGGATCTCTTTGCTAGCCTTATTTCTGTGGAATCTGAGAACACATATTTCAGATCCCTTTGAAGACTATAGGTCCGAAGGAAATATCCTCCGATAACAAAGAGAAAGAAGCTTTCTGAGAAACTTCTTTGTGTTCTGTGAAATCATCTCACAGAGTTACAGCTTTCCCCTCAAGAAGCCTTTTGCTAAGAGAGTTCTTGTGGAATTTGCAAACTGATATTTGGAAGCCCATAGAAGTTTAAGGTGAAAAAGGAAATATCCTCAGATGAAATCCGGAAAGAAGCTTTCTGAGAAACTGCTTAGTGTTCTGTTAATGCATCTCACAGAGTTACAACTTTCCCCTCAAGAAGCCGCTCGCTAAGCCTGTTGTTGTGGAATTTGCAAAGTGATATTTGGAAGCCCTTAGTGTGCTATGGTGAAAAAGAAAATATCCTCAGAGAAAAACTGGAAAGACGATGTCACAGAAATAGCTTTGTGATGTGTGACATCCACTCACAGAGTTACATCTGTATTTCTGTGGAATCTGAGAACAGATATTTCGGATCCCTTTGAAGACTATAGGGACGAAGGAAATATCCTCGTATAAAAAAGAGAAAGAACTTTCTGAGAAACATCTTTGTGTTCTGTGAAATCATCTCACACAGTTACAGCTTTCCCCTCAAGAAGCCTTTTGCTACGACAGTTCTTGTGGAATTTGCAAAGTGATATTTGGAATCCCATAAGGGCTATGGTGAAAAAGGAAATATCATCGGATGAAAACTCGAGAAATGCTTTCTGAGAAAGTGCTTAGTGTTCTGTTAATTCATCTCACAGAGTAACAGCTTTCCCCTCAAGAAGTCGCTCGCTAAGCCTGTTCTTGCGGAATTCGCAAAGTGATATTTGGAAGTCCATAGATGGCTATGGTTTAAAAGAAAATATCCTCAGAGAAAAACTGGAAAGAAGCTTTCTGAGAAATTGCTTTGTTTTCTGTGACTTCCGCTTACAGAGTTACATCTGCATTTCGTGGATCTCTTTGCTAGCATCATTTCTGTGGAATCTGAGAACAGATATTTCGGATTCCTTTGAAGTCTATAGGGCCAAAGGAAATATCCTCCTATAACAAAGAGAAAGAAGCTTTCTCATAAACTTCTTTGTGTTCTGTGAAATCATCTCACAGAGTTACAGCTTTCCCCTCAAGAAGCCTTTCGCTAAGACACTTCTTGTGGAATTTGCAAAGTGATAGTTGGAAGCCCATAGAGGGCTATGGTGAAAATGGTAATATCCTCAGATGAAAACTCGAAAGATGCTTTCTGAGAAACTTCTTAGTGTTCTGTTAATTTATCTCACAGAGTTACAGCTTTCCCCTCAAGAAGCCGCTCGCTAAGCCTGTTCTTGTGGAATTCGCAAAGTGATATTTGGAAGCCCATAGAGGTCTATGGTGAAGAAGAAAATATCCTCCGAGAAAAATTGGAAAGAAGCTTTCTGAGAAAGTGCTTTGTGATGTGTGACTTCCACTCACAGAGTTACATCTGTATTTCGTGGATCTCTTTGCTAGCCTTATTTCTGTGTGGAATCTGAGAACAGATATTTGGATCCCTTTGAAGAATATAGGGGCCAAAGGAAATATGCTCCGATAAAAAAGAAAGAAGCTTTCTGAAAACTGCTTTGTGTTCTGTGAAATCATCTCACAGGTTACAGCTTTCCCCTCAGGAAGTCCTTCCCACTAGACAGTTCTTGTGGAATTTGCAAAATTGATATTTGGAATCCATAAGAGAGCTGTCGTGAAGAAAGAAAAACAGCTAGTGTTCTGTTAATTCATCTCAGAGAGTAACAGCTTTCCCCTCAAGAAGCCGCTCGCTAATCCTGTTCTTGTGGAATTCGCAAAGTGATATTTGGAAGTCCACAGAGGGCAATGGTGAAATGAAAAATATCCTCAGAGAAAAACTGGAAAGAACCTTTCTGAGAAACTGCTTTGTGACGTGTGATTCCACTCACAGAGTTCCATCTGTATTTCGTGGATCTCTTTGCTGGCCTTTTTTCTGTATAATCTGAGAACACATATTTCGCATCCCTTTGAAGACTATAGGGCCAAAGGAAATATCCTCTGATAACAAAGAGAAAGAAGCTTTTTGAGAAACTTCTTTGTGTTCTGTGAAATCATATCACAGAGTTACAGCTTTTCCCTCTAGAAGCCTTTCGCTAAGACAGTTCTTGTGGAATTGGCAAAGTGATATTTGGAAGCCCATAGAGGGCTATGGTGAAAAAGGAAATTTCCTCAGATGAAATCTGGAAAGAAGCTTTCTGAGAAACTGCTTAGTGTTCTGTTAATTCATCTCACAGAGTTACAGATTTCCCATCAAGAAGCCACTCGCTAAGCCTGTTCTTGTGGAATTCGCAAAGTTATATTTGGAATCCCTTAGAGGGCTATGGTAAAAAGAAAATATCCTCCGAGAAAAACTGGAAAGAAGCTTTCTGAGAAACTGCTTTGTGTTCTGTGAAATCATCTCACAGAGATACAGCTTTCCTCTCAAGAAGTCTTTTGCTAAGACAGTTCTTGTGGAATTTGCAAACTGATATTTGGAAGCCCATAGTAGGTTAAGGTGAAAAACGAAATATCCTCAGAAGAAATCTGTAAAGAAGCTTTCTGAGAAACTAGTTAGTGTTCTCTTAATTCATCTCACAGAGATACAGCTTTCCAATCAAGAAGCCGCTCGCTAAGCCTGTTTTTGTGGAATTCGCAAAGTGACACTTGGAAGCCCTTAGAGGCCTATGGTTGAAAAGAAAATATACTCAGAGAAAAACTGGAAAGAAGCTTTCTGAGAAACTGCTTTGTGACTTGTGACTTCCACTGACGGAGTTCCATCTGTATTTCGTGGATGTCTTTGCTAGCCTTATTTCTGTGGAATCTGAGAACAGATATTTCGGATCCCTTTGAAGACTATAGGGCCAAAGGAAATATCCTCCGATAACAAAGAGAAAGAAGCTTTCTGAGAAACTTCTTTGTGTTCTGTGAAACCATCTCACAGAGTTACAGCTTTCCCCTCAAGAAGTCTTTCACTAAGACAGTTCTTGTGGAATTTGTCAAGTGATAGTTGGAATCCCATAGAGCGCTGTGGTGAAAAAGGAAATATCCTCAGATGAAATGTGTAAAGAAGCTTTCTGAGAAACTGCTTAGTGTTCTGCTAATTCATCTCACAGTGATACAGCTTTCCATCAAGAAGCCGCTCGCTAAGCATGTTCTTGCGGAATTCGCAAAGTGATATTTGGAAGCCCTTTGAGGGCTATGGTGAAAAAGAAAATATCCTCAGAGAAAAATTGGAAAGAAGCTTTCTCAGAAATTGCTTTGTGATGTGTGACTTCCACTCACAGAGTTCCATCTGTATTTCGTGGATGTCTTTGCTGCCTTATTTTTGTGGAATCTGAGAACAGATATTTCGGATCCCTTTGAAGACTATAGGGCCAAAGGAAATATCCTTTGATAACAAAGAGAAAGATGCTTTCTGAGAAACTTCTTTGTGTTCTGTGAAATCGTCTCACAGTGTTACAGCTTCCCCTCAAGAAGCCTTTCGCTAACACAGTTATGGTGGAATTTGCAAAGTGATATTTGGAAGCCCCTAGAGGGCTATGGTGAGAAAGGAAATATCCCCAGATGAAATCTGGAAAGAAGATTTCTGAGAAACTGCTTTGTGTTCTGTTAATGTACCTCACAGAGTTACAGCTTTCCCCTCAAGAAGCTGCCCGCTAACCCTGTTCTTGTGGAGTTCGCAAAGTGATATTTGGAAGCCCATAGAAGTTTAAGGTGAAAAAGGAAATATCCTCAGATGAAATCTGGAAAGAATCTTTCTGAGAAACTGTTTAGTGTTCTGTTAATTCATCTCACAGAGATACAGCTTTCCAATCAAGAAGCCACTCGCTAAGCCTGTTGTTGTGGAATTCGTAAAGTGATATTTGGAAGCCCTTAGAGTGCTCTGGTGAAAAAGAAAATATCCTCAGAGAAAAACTGGAAAGAAGCCTTCAGAGAAACTGCTTTGTGATGTGTGACTTCCACTTCTGTATTTCGTGGATGTCTTTGCTGCCTTATTTCTGTGAAATCTGAGAACAGACATTTCGGATCCCTTTGAAGACTATAGGGCCAAAGGAAATATCCTCCGATAACAAAGAGAAAGAAGCTTTCTGAGAAACTTCTTTGTGTTCTGTGAAATCATGTCACAGAGATACAGCATTCCCCTTAAGAAGCCTTTCGCTAAGACAGTTCCTGTGGAATTTGAAAAGTGATATTTGGAAGCCCCTAGAGGGCTATGGTGAAAAAGGAAATATCATCCGATGAAAACTCGAAAGATGCTTTCTGAGAAACTGCTTAGTGTTCTGTTAATTCATCTCACAGAGTTACAGCTTTCCCCTCAAGAAGTCGCTCGCTAAGCCTGTTCTTGTGGAATTCGCAAAGTGATATTTGGAAGCCCATAGAGGGCTATGGTTTAAAAGAAAATATCCTCAGAGAAAAACTGGAAAGAAGCTTTCTGAGAAACTGCTTTGTGTTCTGTGACTTCCACTTACAGAGTTACATCTGTATTTCGTGGATCTCTTTGCTGGCCCTTTTTTCTGTATAATCTGAGAACACATATTTCGCATCCCTTTGAAGACTATAGGGCCAAAGGAAATATCCTCTGATAACAAAGAGAAAGAAGCTTTTTGAGAAACTTCTTTGTGTTCTGTGAAATCATCTCACAGAGTTACAGCTTTGCCGTCAAGAAGCCTTTCGCTGAGACAGTTCCTGTGGAATTTGCAAAGTGGTATTTGGAAGCCCATAGCAGTTTATGGTGAAAAAGGAAATATCCTCAGATGATATCTGGAAAGAAGCTTTCTGAGAAACTGCTTAGTGTTCTGTTAATTCATCTCACAGAGTAACAGCTATCCCCTCAAGATGCCGCTCGCTAATCCTGTTCTTGTGGAATTCGCAAAGTGATGTTTGGAAGTCCATAGAGGGCTATGGTGAAATGGAAAATATCCTCAGAGAAAAACTGGAAAGAACCTTTCTGAGAAACTGCTTTGTGACGTGTGACTTCCACTCACAGAGTTACATCTGTATTTCGTGGATCTCTTTGCTGGCCTTTTTTCTGTATAATCTGAGAACACATAGTTCGCATCCCTTTGAAGACTATAGGGCCAAAGGAAATATCCTCTGATAACAAAGAGAAAGAAGCTTTTTGAGAAACTTCTTTGTGTTCTGTGAAATCATCTGACAGAGTTACAGCTTTCCCCTCAAGAAGCCACTCGCTAAGCCTGTTCTTGTGGAATTCGCAAAGTGATATTTGGAATCCCATAGAGGGCTATGTTGAAAAAGAAAATATCCTCAGAGAAAAACTGGAAAGAAGCTTTCTGAGAAACTGCTTTGTGTTTTGTGACTTCCACTTACAGAGTTCCATCTGTATTTCGTTGATCTGTTTGCTAGCCTTATTTCTGTGGAATCTGAGAACAGATATTTCAGATCCCTTTGAAGACTATAGGGCCAAAGGAAATATCCTTTGATAACAAAGAGAAAGATGCTTTCTGAGAAACTTCTTTGTGTTCTGTGAAATCATCTCACAGAGTTACTGCTTTCCCCTCAAGAAGTCTTTCGCTAAGAGAATTCTTGTGGAATTTCCAAAGTGATATTTGGAGGCCCATAGAGGGCTATGGTGAAAAAGGAAATATCCCCAGATGAAATCTGTAAAGAAGCTTTCTGACATACTGCTAGTGTTCTGTTAATTCATCTCACAGGGTTACAGCTTTCCCCTCAAGAAGCCTCTCGCTAAGCCTGTTCTTCTGGAATTCCAAAGTGATATTTGGAAGCCCATGGAGGGCTATGGTGAAAAAGAAAATATCCTCAGAGAAAAACTGGAAAGAAGGTTTCTGAGAAACTGCTTTGTGAAGTGTGACTTCCACTCACAGAGTTCCATCTGTATTTCGTGGATCTCTTTGCAAGCCTTATTTCTGTGGAATCCGAGAACAGATATTTCGGATCGCTTTGAAGACTGCAGGGCCAAAGGAAATATCCTCCGATAACAAAGACAAAGAAGCTTTCTGAGAAACTACTTTGTGTTCTGTGAAGTCATCTCACAGAGTTACAGCTTTCCCCACAAGAAGTCTTTCGCTAAGACAGTTGTTGTGAAATTTGCCAAGTGATATTTGGAATCCCATAGAGCGCTGTGGTGAAAAAGGAAATATCCTCAGATGAAATCTGTAAAGAAGCTTTCTGACAAACTGCTAGTGTTCTGTTAATTCAGCGATCAGAGTTACAGCTTTCCACTCAAGAAGCCGCTCGCTAAGCCTGTTCTTGTGGAATTCGCAAAGTGATATTTGGAAGCCCATAGAGGGCTGTGGTAAAAAGAAATTATCCTCAGAGAAACTGGAAAGAAGCTTTCTCAGAAACTGCTTTGTGTTGTGTGACTTCCACTCACAGAGTTACATCTGTATTTCGTGGATCTCTTTGCTAGCCTTATTTCTGTGGAATCTGAGAACAGATATTTCGGATCCCTTTGAAGACTATAGGGCCAAGGGAAACATCCTCCGTTAACGAAGAGAAAGAAACTTTTGGAGAAACTCCTTTGTGTTCTGTGAAATCATCTCACAGAGTTACAGCTTCCTCTCAAGAAGCCTTTCGCTAAGACAAATTTTGTGGAATTTTCAAGGTGGAGATATTTGGAAGGCCATAGAGGGCTATGGTGAAAAAGGAAATATCCTCAGATGAAAATTCGAAAGAAGCTTTCTGAGAAACTGCTTAGTGTTCCCACACCATGACAGGGTTTCAGCTTCTTTCCCTCAGCAGCTGCCTGCTTCCCCTTCTTTGGAATTCAAAGGATGTTTGAAGCCCATAGAGGGCTTTGAAAACAAAAATATCTTCAGAGAGCAACTGAAGGCTTCCTGAGAAAATGCTTTGTGATGTGTGACTGCACTCACAGAGTTACATCTGGTATTTCGTGGATGTCTTTGCAAGCCTTATTTCTGTGGAATCTGAGAACAGATATTTCGATCCCTTTGAAGACCATATAGGTCCAAAGGAAATATCCTCAATAACGAAGAGAAAACCTATCTGAGAAAACTTCTTGAGGTGTTCTGTGAAATCATCTCACCGAGTTACAGCTTTCCCCCTCAAGAAGCCTTTCACTACACAGTTCTTCTGAATTTGCAAAGAGATATTTGAAGCCCATAGAGGGTATGGTGAAAAAGGAATTATCCTCAGAGGAAATCTGCAAAGAAGCTTTCTTGACAAACTGCTTAGTGTTCTGTTAATTCATCTCACAGAGTTATAGGCTTTCCCTCAAGAAGCCGCTCATGTTTCCGTTCTGTGGAATTGGCAAAGTGATATTTGGAAGCCCATAGAGGGCTAAGTGCTGAAAAAAAGAATATATCCTCTGAGAAAACTGAAGGAAGCTTCTGAGAAACTGTTTCTATTGTGAGACTTCCACCACAGAGTTATATCTGTATTTCTGTGGATCTCTTTGCTAGCCTAATTTCTGTGGAATCTGAGAACAGATATTCTCTGGATCCCTTTGAAGACTATAGGGCCAAAGGAAATATCTTCCGATAAAAAAGAGAAAGAACCTTTCTGAGAAACTGCTTGTGTTCTGTGAAACTATCTCACAGAGTTACAGCTTCCCCTCACAGCTCCTTTTGCTAAGATAGTTCTTGTGGAATTTGCAAACTGATATTTGGCCCATAGCAGTTTATGGTGAAAAGGAAATATCCTCAGATGAAATCGGGAAAGAAGCTTCTGAGAAAACTGCCTAGTGTTCTTTAATTCATCTCTACAGTGATACAGCTTCCAATCAAAGCCGGCCACTAAGCCTGTTCTGTGGAATTCACAAAGTGATATTTGGAAACCCTTTGAGGGGCTATGGTGAAAAGAAAATATTGTGAGAGAAAGTGGAAAGAAATCTTTCTCAGAAACTAAATGCTTTGTGATGTGTGTGACTCCACTCACAGAGTTACATCTGTATTTCGTGGATCTCTTTGTTTGCCTTATTTCTGTGGAATCTGAGAACAGATATTTCGGATCCCTTTGAATTCTATAGGGACAAAGGAAATATCCTCCGATAACAAAGAGAAAGAAGCTTTCTGAGAAACTTCTTTGTGTTCTGTGAAATCATCTCACAGAGTTACAGCTTTCCCCTCAAGAAGCCTTTCGCTAAGACAGTTCTTGTGGAATTGGCAAAGTGATATTTGGAAGCCCATAGAGGGCTATGGTGAAAAAGGAAATATCCTCCGATGAAATCTGGAAAGAAGCTTTCTGAGAAACTGCTTACTGTTCTGTTAATTCATCTCACAGAGTTACAGGTTTCCCCTCAAGAAGGCACTCGGTAATCCTGTTCTTGTGGAATTCGCAAAGTGATATTTGGAAGTCCATAGAGGGCTAGGGTGAAATGAAAAATATCCTCACAGAAAAACTGGAAAGAACCTTTCTGAGAAACTGCTTTGGGACGTCTGACTTCCACTCACAGAGTTACATCTGTATTTCGTGGATCTCCTTGCTAGCCTTATTTCTGTGGAATCTGAGAACAGATATTTCGGATCCCTTGGAAGACTACAGGGCCAAAGGAAATATCCTCCGATAAAAAAGAGAAAGAAGCTTTCTGAGAAACTACTTTGTGTTCTGTGAAGTCATCTCACAGAGTTACATCTTTCCCCTCAAGAAGTCTTTCGCTAAGACAGTTCTTGTGGAATATCCAAAGTGATATTTGGAGGCCCAGAGAGGGCTATGGTGAAAAAGGAAATATCCCCAGATGAAATCTGGAAAGAAGCTTTCTGACATACTGCTAGTGTTCTGTTAATTCATCTCACAGAGTTACAGTTTTCCCCTCAAGAAGCCGCTCGGTAAGCCTGTTCTTGTGGAATTCCCAAAGTGATATTTGGAAGCCCCTAGAGGACTATGGTGAGAAAGAAAATATCCTGAGAGAAAAACTCGAAAGAAGCTTTCTGAAAAACTACTTTGTAATGTGTGACTTCCACTCACATAGTTACATCTGTATTTCGTGGATCTCTTTGCTAGCCTTACTTCTGTGAAATCTGAGAGCAGATATTTCGGATCCCTTTGAAGTCTATAGGGCCAAAGGAAATATCCTCAGATAACAAAGAGAAAGACGCTTTCTGAGAAACTCCTTTGTGTTCTGTGAAATCATCACAAAGAGTTACAGCTTTCCCCTCAAGACGCCGCTCGCTAAGCCGCTTCTCGTGGAATTCGCAAAGTGACATTTGGAAGCCCATACAGGGCTATTGTGAGAAAGAAAATATCCTCAGAGAAAAACGGGAAAGAAACTTTCTGAGAAACTGCTTTGTGATGCGTGACTTCCACTCACAGAGTTCCATCTGTACTGTGATCCCTTTGCAAGCCTTATTTCTGTGGAATCTGAGAACAGATATTTCGGAATCTTGATGACTATAGGGCCAAAGGAAATATCCTCTGATAACAAAGAGAAAGAAGCTTCGGAGAAACTTTGTGTTCTGTGAAATCATCTCAGAGAGTTACATAGCTTTCCCTCCAGAAGCCTTTCAAGCAAGACAGTTCTTGTGGAATTTGGTAAAATGATATTTGGAAGCCCATAGAGGGCTTTGGTGAAAACGACATCCTCAGGATGTCTGAAAGAAGCTTTCTGAGAAACTGCTCAGTGTTCTGTTAATTCATCTCACAGAGTTACAGTGTTCCCTCAAGAAGCCGTCATTAAGCCTGTTCTTGTGGAATTCTGAAAGGTATATTTGGAAGCCTATAGAGGGCTGGGTGGTGAAAAGAAAATATCCTCAGAGAAATACTGGAAAGAAGCTTTCTCAGAAACCCTCCTAGACGTGTAACTTCCACCACAGAGTTACATCTTGTATTTCGTGGATCTCATAGTCTTATTTCTGTGGAAACCTGAGAACAGATATTTCGGATCCCTCGAGGACTATATAGGCCAAAGGAAATATGCTCTGATAACAAAGAGAAAAAAGCTTTCTGAGAAACCTCTTTGTAAGTTCTGTGAAATCATCTCCTTAGAGTTACAGCTTTCCCCTCAAGAAGTCTTTCGCTTAAGACAGTTCTTGTGGCATTTGCAAAGTGATATCTTAAAGCCCATAGTACAGGAAAAGGAAATATCCTCGATGAAAACCTCTAAAGAAGTTTCTGAGATATTGCTTGGTGTTCTGTGAAATCATCTCACAGAGCTACAGCTTTCCCTAAAGACAAGCTCACAAGCCTGTTCTTGTGGAATATGCAAAGTGATATTTGTGCCCATATAGGGCTACGGTGAAAAGAAAACATCTTCAGAGAAAACTGGAAAGAAGCTTTGTGAGAAACTGCTTTGTGACGCAGGATTTCCACTCAGAGTTACATCTGTATTTCGTGGATCTCTTTGCCAGCCTTATTTGGAATCTGAGAACAGATATTTCGATCCTTTGAAGTAATTATAGGGCCAAAGGAAATATCCTCCGATAACAAACAGAAAGAAGCTTCTGAGAAACTTTGTGTTCTGTGAAAACATCTCACAGAGCTACAGCTTCCCCACAAGAAGCCTTCGCTTAAGACAGTTCTTTTGGAATTTCCAAAGTGAGATTTCCAGTCTATAGAGGGCAATGGTGAAAAGGAACATCTCAGATGAAACTCAAAAGATGCTTTCTGAGAAACTGCTTAGTGTTCTGTTAATTCATCTCAGAGAGTTACAGACTTCCCCTCAAGAAGCTGCCTGGTTAGCCTGTTCTAGTGGAATTGCAAAGGATATTTGAAAAGCCCATAGAGGCCGCGGTGAAAGAAAATAACTCAGAGAAAAAACTGAAAGAAGCTTGAGAAACTGCTTATGATGTGCGATCACTCCAGAGAGTTACATCTGTATTTCAGCACTTCTAGCCTTATTTCTGTGGGAATCTGAGAACAGATATTCTTGATCCCTTTGAAGAATATAGGGCCAAGGGAAATATCCGGGCCACGATATCAAAGAGAAAGAAGTTTTCTGAAACTTCTTCGTGTTCTGCAGCCACCAACAGAGTTACAGCTTTCCCTCAAGAAGCCTTCGCTAAGACAGTTCTTGTGGAATTTGCAAAGATATTTGGAAGCCAGTAGAGGGCCATGGTGGTGAAGAAATATCCCTCAGATGAAAACTTGAAAGAAGCTGTCTGAGAAATTGCTTAGTGTTCTGTTAATTCATCTCATTAGAGTTACATTTCCCTCAAGAATCAAGACGCCGTTTGTTCTTGTGGAATTCCTCGCAGTTATATTTGGAAGCCCATAGAGGGCTATGGTAAAATGGAAAATATCCTCAGAGAAAAACTGGAAAGCAAAGCTTAGAGAAAATGGTTTCTGACGTGTGACTTCCACTCGCCAGAATGACATCTGAATTTCGTGGATCTCTTGCCAGCCTTTTATTTCTGTGGAAATTGAGAACAGATATTCTCGGATAACTTTGAAGACTATTATAGGCCAGAAGGAAATATCTTCCATGTTAAAGAGAAATAACCTTTCTGACTCCCTTTGTGTTCTTTGAAATCATCTCACAGAGTTGTAGCTTGCCCTCACAGCCTTTCGCTAAGATACAGTTCTTTTGGAATTTCCAAAGTGAGATTTTGGAAGCCTATAGAGGGCAATGGTGAAAAGGAAATATCCTCAGATGAAACTCAAAAGATGCTTTCTTGAGAAACTGCTTAGTGTTCTGTTACATCCATCTCAGAGAGCAGACTTCCCCTCAAGAAGCCGCTCAGTTAGCCTGTTCTAGTGGAATCTTCGCAAAGTGATATTTGAAAGCCCATAGAGGGCTATGGTGAAAAAGAAAAAATATCCTCAGAGAAAACTGGAAAGAAGCTTCTGAGAAACTGCTTGTGATGCGACTTCCACTCAGAGAGTTACATCTGTATTGTGCATCTCTTTTCTAGCCTTATTTCTGTGGAATCTGAGAACAGATATTCGGATCCCTTTGAAGAATATAGGGCCAAGGAAATATCCGCCGATAACAAAGAGAAAGAAGCTTTCTGAGAAACTTTCGTGTTCTGTGAAATAATCTAACAGAGTTACAGCTTTCCCCTCAAGAAGCCTGCTAAGACAGTTCTTGTGGAATTTGCAAAGTGATATTTGGAAGCCAATAGAGGGCTATGGCAGAAAAGGAAATATCCTCAGATGAAAACTTGAAAGAAGCTGTCTGAGAAATTGCTTAGTGTTCTGTTAATTCATCTCACAGAGTTACAGCTTTCCCTCAAGAATCAAGACGCCAAGCTTGTTCCTTGTGGAACAAGTTATATTTGGAAGCCCAAACAAGTTATATTTGGAAGCCCAAGTTATATTTGGAAGCCCATAGAGGGCTATGGTAAAATGGCACATCTCAGAGAAAACTGGAAAAAGTTTTGTGAGAAAATGGTTTCTGACGTGTGACTTCCACTCAGAATGACATCTGAATTTCGTGGATCTTTGCCAGCATTATTTCTGTGGAAATTGAGAACATATATTTCCCGGATAACTTTGAAGACTATAGGGCCAAAGGAAATATCTTCCTCGATAACAAGAGAAAGAACCTTTCTGGAGAAATTTCTTTTGTGTTCTGTGAAATCATCTCACAGGAGTTACACCTTTCCCTCAAGAAGCCTTCTTTGGCTAAGACTGTTCTTGGGTGGAATTTCAAAGTGATATTTTGTAGCCCTGTAGAGGGCTATGTTGAAAAGGAAATATCGCCAGATGAAAACCTCAGCAGCTTGAGAAACTACTTCTAGTGTTCTTACACTATCCCCACAGGGTTACCAATCCCTAAAGAAGCCGTCGCTAAGCCTGTTTTGTGGAATTCAACGGATATTTGCAATCCCAAAGAGGTCTATAGTGAAAAAGAAATATCCTCCGGAGAAAACGGTGGGACAGAACCTTTCTTGAGAAACTGCTTTGTGATGTGGTGACTTCCACTACAGAGTTACATCTGTATTTTGTGGATCTCTTTAGCCTTATTTCTGTGGAATCTGAGAACAGATATTTCCGATCCCTTTGAAGACTATAGGGCCAAAGGAAATATCCTCCGATAACAAAGAGAAAGAAGGTTTCTGAGAAACTTCTTTGTGTTCTGTGACATCATCTCACAGAGATACAGCTTTCCCCTCAAGAAGCCCTTAGATAAGACAGTTCTTGTGGAATTTGCAAAGTGATATTTCGATGCCTATGGAGGGCTACGGTGAAAAAGCAAATATCCTCAGATGAAATCGAGAAACATCTTTCTGAGAAACTGCTCAGTGTTATTTAAATTCACCTCACAGAGTTACACCTTTCCCCTCAAGAAGCCGTTCACTAAGCCTGTTCTTGTGGAATTTGCAAAGGGATATTTGGAAGCCCATAGAGGGCTATGGTGAAAAAGAAAATATCCTCAGAGAAAAACTGGAAAGAAGCTTTCTGAGAAACTGCTTTGTGATATGTGACTTCCACTCACAGAGTTACATCTGTAATTCGTGGATCTGTTTGCGAGCCTTATTTCTGTGGAATGTGAGAACTGATATTTCAGATCCCATTGAAGAGTATAGGGCCAAAGGAAATATCCTCAGATCACAAAGAGAAAGAAGCTTTCTGAGAAACTCCTTGGTGTTCTGTTAAATCATCTCACAGAGTTACAGCTTTCCCCTCATGAAGCCTTTCGCCTAGCCTGTTCTTGTGGAATTTGCAAAGTGATATTACGATGCCCATTCAGGGCTGCGGTGAAAAAAGAAATATCCTCAGATGAAATCTGCAAAGAAGCTTTCTGAGAAACTGCTTAGTGTTCTGTTAATTCATCTCACAGAGTTACAGCTTTCCCGTCAAGAAGTCGTTCGCTAAGCCTGTTCTTGAGGAATTTGCTAAGTGATATTTGGAAGCCCATAGAGGGCTATGGTGAAAAAGAAAATATCCTCAGAGAAAAACTGGAAGGAAGCTTTCTGAGAAACTGCTTTGTGATGTGTGACTTCCACTCACAGAGTTACATCTGTATTTCATGGATCTGTTTGCTGGCCTTATTTCTGTGGAATCTGAGAACTGATATTTCGGATCCCTTTGAAGACTATAGAGTCAAAGGAAATATCCTCTGATCACAAAGAGAAAGAAGCTTTCTGAGAAACTTCTTCGTGTTCTGTGAAATCATCTCCCAGAGTTACAGCTTTCCCCTCAAGAAGCCTTTTGCTGCTTCCCTGTTCTGTGGAATTTGTAAGGTGATATTTCGATGGCCAGAGGGTTACGGAGGGAAATAACCTCAGATGAAATCTGGAAGGAAGCTTTAGAAACTGCTTAGTGTTCTGTTAATTCATCTCACAGAGTTACAGCTTTCCCCTCAAGAAGCCGTTCACTAAGACTGTTCCTTGTGGAATTTGCAAAGTGATATTTGGAAGCCCCTAGAGGGCTATGGTGAAAAAAGAAAATATCCTCAGAGAAAAATGGAAAGAAGCTTGAGAAACTTTGTGATGTGTGCCTTCCACTCACAGAGTTAAGCAATTGCAGTTCGTGGATCTGTTTTGGTACAGCCTTTATTTCTGTGGAATCTGGAGAACTGATATTTCTGTGATCCCTTTAGAAGACTATAGGGCCAAAGGAAATATCCTCCGATCACAAAGAGAAAGAAGCTTGAGAAACTTCTTTGTGTTCCAGAAATCATCTCACAGAGTTACAGCTTTCACTTCAGGAAGCTTTTGCTGCTTGTTCTTGTGGAAGTTGCCAGGTGATATTTCGTGATGCCCATAGAGGGCTATGGTGAAAGGGAAATATCCTCAGGATGAAAACTGGAAAGAAGCTTTCTGGAGAAACTGGCCGTTTAGTACTTCTTATTTCATCTCACAGGGTTACAGCTTTCCTTCAAGAAACCGTTCGCTAAGCCTGTTCTTGTGGAATTTCCAAAGGATATTTGAAGCCCATAGAGGGCTATGGTGAAAAGAAAAATATCCTCAGAGGAAAACTGGCAAAGCTTTGCGTGAAACTGGTTTGTGATGTGTGACTTAAACTCACAGAGTTACATCTGTATTTCTCGTGGATCTGTTTGCTAGCCTTATCTCTGTGGAATCTGGAGAACTGATACTCTTCGATCCGCTTGAAGACTATATAGCCAAAGGAAATATCCTCCAATCACAAAGAGCAGCAGCTTTCTGGAGAAAGTCCCCTTGCAGATGTTCTGTGCAATCATTCACAGAGTTACAGCTTTCCCTCAAGAGAGGCCTTTCATAAGCCTGTTCTTGTGGAATTTTCAAAGTGATATTTCATTTATAGAGGGATACGGTAAAAGAAAAGGAAATATCCTCAGATGAAAACTGGAAAGCAGCTTTCTGAGAAACTGGCCATGAGTGTTCTTGTTAATTCATCTCAGAGTTACAGCTTTCCCTCAAGAAGCCGCTCAAGCCTATTCTTGAGGAATTTATGAAAGATATTTGGCAAGCACATAGAGGGCTAGGTGAAAAGGAAATATCCTCAGAGAAAACTGGAAAGAATCTTTCTGAAAAAGTGCTTTGTGATGTGCGACTTCCACTCACAGACTTAAATCTGTGTAATTCGTGGATCTGTTTGCTAGCTTTATTTCTGCTGAATTGAGACCCTATTATTTCGGACCCCTTTGAAGACTATTATAGGGCCAAAGGAAATATCCTCCGATCACAAAGAGAAAGAAGCTTGAGAAATCCTTTGTGTTCTGTGAAATACCCTCACAGTGCAGAAGCCCCTCATACTTTCTCTAAGCCTCGTTCTTGAGGAATTTGCAACGTGATATTTTGATGCCCATAGAGGGCTACGGTGAAAAGGAAATATCCTCAGATGAAATCTGAAAAAAAAGCTTTCGAGAAACTGTTTAGTTCTGTTATTTCATCCACAGAGTTAGCTCTCAAGAATCCGTCTGCCTGTTCCCTGAGGAATTTGCAAAGTGATATTTGGGCCCCTAGAGGGCTATGGTGAAAAGAAAAATATCCTCAGAGAAAACTGGAAAGAAGCTTTCTGAGAAGCTGCTTGATGTGTGTGACTTCCACTCACAGAGTTACATGTGTATTTCGTGGATCTGTTTGCTAGCCTTATTTCTGTGGAATCTGAGAACTGATATTTCGGATCCTTTTGAAGACTACAGGGCCAAACGAAATATCCCCCGATCACAAAGAGATAGAAGCATTCTGAGAAACATCATGGTTTTCTGTGAAATCATCTCACAGAGTTACAGCTTTCCCTTAAAGAAGCCTTTCGCTAAGTCTGTGCTTTTGGAAATTGCAAAGTGATATTTCGATGCCCATAGAGGGCTACGGTGAAAAAGGAAATATCCTCAGATGAAATCTGGAAAGAACTTTTCTGAGAAAATGCTTAGTGTTCTGTTAATTCATCTCACAGAGTTACAGCTTTCCCCTCAAGAAGCCGTTCGCTAAGCCTGTTCTTGTGGAATTTTCAAAGTGATATTTGGAAGCCCATAGAGGGCTATAGTGAAAAAGAAAATATCCTCAGAGAAGAACTGGAAAGAAGCTTTCTGAGAAACTGCTTTGTGATGTGTGACTTCCACTCACAGAGTTACATGTGTATTTCGTGGATCAGTTTGCTAGCCTTATTTCTGTGGAATCTGAGAACTGATATTTCAGATCCCTTTGAAGACTATAGGGCCAAAGGAAATATCCTCCGATCACAAAGAGAAAGAAGCTTTCTGAGAAACTACTTTGTGTTCTGTGAAATCATCTCACAGAGTTACAGCTTTCCCCTCAAGTAGCCTTTCGCTAAGCCTGTTCTTGTGGAATTTGCAAAGTGATATTTCGATGCCCATAGAGGGCTATGGTGAAAAAGGAAATATCCTCAGATGAAATCTGGAAAGAAGCTTTCTGAGAAACTGCTTAGTGTTCTGTAAATTCACCTCACAGAGTTACAGCTTTCCCCTCAAGAAGCCGTTCGCTTAGCCTGTTCTTGTGGAATTTGCAAAGTGATATTTGGTAGCCCATAGAGGGCTATGGTGAAAAACAAAATATCCTCAGAAAAAATATGGAAAGACGCTTTCTGAGAAACTGCTTTGTGATGTGTGACTTCCACTCACAGAGTTACATCTGTAGTTCGTGGATCTGTTTGCTAGCCTTATTTCTGTGGAATCTGAGAACTGATATTTCGGATCCCTTTGAAGACTGCAGGGTCAAAGGAAATATCCTCCGATCACAAAGAGAAAGAAGCTTTCTGAGAAACTTTTTGGTGTTCTGTGAAATCATCTCACAGAGTTACAGCTTTCCTCTCAAGAAGTCGTTCGCTAAGCCTGTTCTTCAGGAATTTGCAAAGTGATATTTGGAAGCCCATAGAGGGCTATGGTGAAAAAGGAAATATCCTCAGATGAAATCTGGAAAGAATCTTTTTGAGAAACTGTTTAGTGTTCTGTTAATTCATCTCACAGAGCTACAGCTTTCCCCTCAAGAAGCCGTTCGCTAAGCGTGTTCTTGTGGAATTTGGAAAGTGATATTTGGAAGCCCATAGAGGGCTATGGTGAAAAAGAAAATATCCTCAGAGAAAAACGGGAAAGAAGTTTCTGAGAAACTGCTTTGTGATATTTGACTTCCACTCACAGAGTTACATCTGTATTTCATGGATAGGTTTGCTAGGTTTATTTCTCTGGAATCTGAGAACTGAGATTTCGGATCCCTTTGAAAACTATAGGGCCAAAGGAAATATCCTCCGATTACAAAGACAAAAAAGCTTTCTGAGAAACTTCTTTGTGTTCTGTGAAATCATCTCACAGAGTTACAGCTTTCCCCTCAAGTAGCCTTTCGGTAAGCCTGTTCTTGTGAAATTTGCAAAGTGATATTTCGATGCCCATGGAGGGCTACGGTGAAAAAGGAAATATCCTCAGATGAAATCTGGAAAGAAGCTTTCTGAGAAACTGCTTAGTTTTCTGTAAATTCACCTCACAGTGTTACAGCTTTCCCCTCAAGAAGCCCTTCACTAAGCCTGTTCTTGTGGAATTTGCAAAGTTATATTTGGAAGCCCATAGAGGGCTATGGTGAAAAAGAAATTATCCTCAGAGAAAAACTGGAAGGAAGCTTTCTGAGAAACTGCTTTGTGATGTGTGACTTCCACTGACAGAGTTACATCTGTATTTCGTGGATCTGTTTGCTAACCTTATTTCTGTGGAATCTGATAAGTGATATTTGGGATCTTTTTGAAGACTATAGGGCCAAAGGAAATATCCTCCGATCACAAAGAGAAAGAAGCTTTCTGAGAAACTTCTTTGTGTTCTGTGAAATCGTCTCACAGAGTTACACCTTTCCCCTCAAGAAGCCTTTCGCTAAGCCTGTTCTTGTGGAATTTGCAAAGTGATATTTGGATACCCCTAGAGGGCTACGGTGAAAAAGGAAATATCGTCAGATGAAAACTGCAAAGAAGCTTTCTGATTAACTGCTTAGTGTTCTGTTATTTCGTCTCACAGAGTTACAGCTTTCCCCTCAAGAATCCGTTCGCTAAGCCTGTTCTTGAGGAATTTTGCAATCTGATATTTGGAAGCCCATAGAGGGATATGGTCAAAAAGACAATGTCCTCAGAGAAAACCTGGAAAGAAGCTTTCTGAGAAACTGCTTTGTGATGTATGACTTCCACTCACAGAGTTACATCTGTATTTCGTGGATCTGTTTGCTAGCCTTCTTTCTGTGGAATCTGAGAACTGATATTTCAGATCCCTTGGAAGACTATAAGACCAAAGGAAATATCCTCCGATAGAAATGAGAAAGAAGTTTTCTGAGAAACTTCTTTGTGATCTGTGAGTTCATCTCTCTGTTAGAGCTTTCCGCTCAAGAAGCCTTTCACTAAGGCTGTTCTTGTGGAATTTATAAAGTGACATTTAGAAGCATATGGAGGGCTAAGGGGAAAAAAATATCCTTCCATAAAAACTGGAAAGAAGCTTTTTGTGAAACTGATTTGTGTTCTGTGAATACATCTCACAGAGTTACAGCTTTCCCCTCAAGAATCCTTTCGCTAAGACTGTTTTTTTGGAATTTGCAAAGTGAGATTTGGAAGCCCATGGAGGGCTATGGTGAAAAGGAAAATATCCCCAGATAAAACCTGAAAAGAAGCTTTCTCAGAAACTGCTTTGTGATGTGTTACTTACACTCACTGAGTGACAGCTGTATTTCTTGCAGCTGTTTGCTAGCCTTATTTCAGAGGAGTCTGAGAACTGATATTTCGTATCCCTTGGAAGACTATAGGGTCAAAGGAAATATCCTCTGATAGAAATGAGAAAGAAGCTTTCTCAGAAACTTCTTTGTGATCTGTTAATTCATCTCAGAGAGTTACAGCATTCTCCTCAAGAAGTCTTTCGCTAAGACTCTTCTTGTGGAAATTGCAAAGTGATATTTGGATGCCCATGGAGGGCTATGCGGTAAAAGTAAATATCCTCAAATAAAAACTGGAAGGAAGCTTTCTGAGAAACTTATTTGTTCTGTGAATTTACAGAGAGTTACAGCTTTCCCCTCAAGAAGCCTTTCGCTAAGACTGTTCTTCTGGAATATGCAAAGTGATATTTGGGAGCCCATAGTGGGCTACGGTGAAAAAGAAAATATCCTCAGATAAAAACTGGAAAGAAGCTTTCTGAGAATCTGCTTTGTGATGAGTGACTTGCACTCACTGAGTCACAGCTGTTATTCGTGTAGCTGATTGCTAGCCTTATTTCTGTGGAACCTGAGAACTGATATTTCGGATCCCTTGGAACAGCCCAGGGAAAAAGGAAATATCCTCCGATAGAAATCAGAAAGAAGTTTCTGAGAAACTGCTTTGTGATGTGTGACTTCCACTCACTGAGTTACAGCTGTATGTCGTGGAGCTGTTTGCTCGCCTTATAGTTGGGGAATCTGAGAACTGATATTTCGGATCCCTTTGAACACTATACGGCCAATGTAAATATCCTCCAATCAAAATGAGAAAGAAGCTTTCTGAGAAACTTCTTTGTGATCTGCGAATTCATCTCACAGAGTTACAGCTTTCCCCTCAAGAAACCTTTCGCTAAGACTGTTCTTGTGGAATTTGCAAAGCGATATTTGGAAGCCCATGGAGGGCTATGGTGAAAAGGGAAATATCCTCACATAAAAACTGGAAAGAAGCCTTCTGAGAAACTACTCTGGGTTCTTTGAATTCAGCTCACACAGTTACAGCTTTAACCTCCAGAAGCCATTCGCTAGGACTGTTCTTGTGGAATTTACAAAGGGATATTTGGAAGCCCATAGGGGCCTATGGTGAAAAAGAAAATATCCTCAGATGAAAACTGGAAAGAAGACTTCTGAGCAACCGCTTTGTGATGTGTGACTTCCACTCACTGAGTTACAGCTGTATTTGGTGGAGCTGTTTGCTAGCCTTATTTCTGTGGAATCTGATAACTGATATTTCAGATCCCCTTGAAGACTATGGGGCCAAAGGAAATATCCTCCGATCAAAATGAGAAAGAAGCTTTCTGAGACACTTGTTTGTGATCTGTGAATTCATCTCACAGAGTTAAAGCTTTCCCCTCAGGAAGCCTTTCGCTAAGACTGTTCTTGTGGAATTTGAAAAGTGATATTTGGAAGCCCATGGAGGGCTGCGGTGAAAAGTTAAATATCCTCACATAAAAACTGGAAAGTAGCTTTCTGAGAAAGTGCTCTGTGTTCCGTGAATTCATCTCACAGCGTTACAGCTTTCCCTTCCAGAAGCCATTCGCTAAGACTGTTCTTGTGGAATTTGCAAAGGGATATTTGCAATCCCATGGATGGCTATGGTGAAAAGGGAAATATCCTCGGATAAAAACTGGAAAGAAGCTTTCTGAGAAACTTCTTTGTGATCTGTGAATTCATCTCAGAGAGATACAGCTTTCCCTTCAAGAAGCCTTTCGCTAAGACTCTTCTTGTGGAATTTGCAAAGTGATATCTTGAAGCCCATGGATGGCTACGATGAAAAGGGAAATGTTCTAAGATAAAAAATGGAAAGAAGCTTTCTGAGAAACTCTTCTGTGTTCTGTGAATTCATCTAACAGAGTTACAGCTTTTCTCTCCAGAAGCCTTTCGCTAAGAGGGTTCTAGTGGAATTTGCAAAGGGATATTTGGAAGCCCAGAGAGGCCTATGGTGAAAAAGAATATATCCTCAGATGAAAACTGGAAAGAAGCTTTCTGAGAAACAGCTTTGTGATGTGTGACTTCCACTCACTTAGATACAGCTGTATTTCATGGAGCCGTTTGCTAGCCTTATTTTTGTGGAATCTGAGAACTGATATTTCAGATCCCTTCGAAGACTATAGAGCCAATGCAAATATCCTCCGAACAAAATGAGAAAGTAGCTTTCTGAGAAACTTCTTTGTGTTCTCTGAATTCATCTCACAGAGTTACATCTTTCCGCTCAAGAAGCCTTTCTCTAAGACTGTTTTCTGGAATTTGCAAAATGATATTTGGAAGCCCATGGAGGGCTATGGTGAAAAGGGAAATATCCTCAGATAAAAACTGGAAAGAAGCTTTCTGAGAAACTGCTCTGTGTTCTGTGAATTCACCTCACAGAGTTAAAGCTTTCCTCTCAAGGAGGCTTTCGCTAAGACTGTTCTTGTTCAACATGCAAAGTGATATTTGGAAGCCCATAGAGGGCTATGGTGAAAAGGGAAATATCCTCAGATGAAAACTGGAAAGAAGCTTTCTGAGAAAATGCTTTGTGATGTGTGACTTCCACTCACTGAACTACAGCCGTATTTCGTGGAGCTGTTTGCTAGCCTAATTTCTGTGGTATCTGAGAACTGATATTTCGGATGCCTTTGAAGACTATACGGCCAATGCAAATATCCTCCGATCAAAATGAGAAAGAAGCTTTCTGAGACACTTCTTTGTGATCTGTGAATTCATCTCACAGAATTAAGGCTTTCCCCTCAGGAAGCCTTTCGCTAACACTGTTCTTGTGGAATTTGAAAAGTGATATTTGGAAGCCCATGGAGGGCTATGGTGAAAAGGGAAATATCCTCACATAAAAACTGGAAAGTAGCTTTCTAAGAAAGTGCTCTGTGTTCCGTGAATTCATCTCACAGAGTTACAGCGTTCCCCTCTGGAAGCCATTCGATAAGACTGTTCTTGTGGAATTTGCAAAGGAATATTTGCAATCCCATGGATGGCTATGGTGAAAAGGGAAATATCTTCAGATAAAAACTGGAAAGAAGCTTTCTGAGAAACTTCTTTGTGATCTGTGAATTCATCTCAGACAGTTACAGCTTTCCCCTCAAGAAGCCTTTCGCTATGACTCTTCTTCTGGAATTTGCAAAGTGATATTTGGAAGCCCAGGGATTCCTATGGTGAAAAGGGAAATGTTCTAAGATAAAAACTGGAAAGAAGCTTTCTGAGAAACTGTTCTGTGTTCTGTGAATTTATCTAACAGAGCTAGAGCTCTCCCCTCCAGAAGCCGTTCGCTAAGAGTGTTCTTGTGGAATTTGCAAAGGGATACTTGGAAGCCCATAGAGGGCTATGGGGAGAAAGAAAATATCCTCAGATGAAACCTGGAAAGAAGCTTTCTGAGAAATTGCTTTGTGATGTGTGACTTCCACTCACTGAGTTACAGCTGTATTTCTTGGAGCTGTTTGCTAGCCTTATTTCTGTGGAATCTGAGAACTGATATTTCGGATCCCTTTGTAACTGTAACGCCAAAGGAAATATCCTGTGATAAAAATGAGAAAGAAGCTCTCTGAGAAACTTCTTTGTGATCTGTGAATTCATCTCACAGAGTTACAGCTTTCCCCACAAGAACAGGCGTTAGCGAACGGCTGTTCTTGAGGAATTTGGAAAGCTGATAACTCTGATGAAGATGAGATTCACTATGATCACAAAGGAAAGTATTCTCAGATAAAAACTGGAAAGAAGCTTTCTGAGAAACTGCTTTGTGATGTGTGACTTCCAGTCACTGAGTTACAGCTGTATTTCGTGGACATGTTTGCTAACCTTGTTTCTGTGGAATCTGAGAAGTGATATGTCGGATTCCTTGGAAGATTATAGGGTCAAAGGAAACATCCTCAGATAGAAATGAGAAAAAAGCTTTCTGAGAAACTTCTTGTGATCTGTGAATTCATCTCGAGAGTTAGAGCCTCCCCCTCAAGAAGCCTTTCTCTAAGACTGTTCTTGTGGAATTTGGAAAGTGATATTTGGAATCCCCTAGAGGGCTAGGGGAAAAAGTAAATATCCTCACATGAAAACTGGAAAGAAGCTTTCTGAGAAACTGCTTTGTGTTCTGTGAATTCATGTCACAGAGTTACAGCTTTCCCCTCAAGAAGCCGTTCACTAAGACTGTTCTTGTGGAATATGCAAAGAGATATTTGGAAGCCCATACAGTGCTATGGTGAAAAAGAAGATATCCTCAGTTAAAAATTGGAAAGAAGCTTTTTGAGAAACTGCTTTGTGATGTGTGACTTCCACTCAGAAAGTTACACTGGTATTTCGTGGCGCAGTTTGCTAGCCTTATTTCTGTTGAATCTGAGAACTGATATTTCTTGTCCCTTATAAGACTAGAGGGCCAAAGGAAATATCCTACAATAGAAATGAGAAAGAAGCCATCTGAGAAACTTCTTTGTGATCTGTGAATTCATCTCACAGTGTTACAGCTTTCCCATCAAGAAGCCTTTCGCTAAGACTGTTCTTGCGGAATTTGCAAATTGATATTTGGAAGCCCATAGAGTGCTATGGTGAAAAAGAAAATACCCTCAGATAAAAACTGGAAAGAAGCTTTTTGAGAAACTGCTTTGTGATGTGTGACTTCCACTCACTGAGTTACAGCTGTATTTCGTGGAGCTGTTTGCTAGCCTTATTTCTGTGGAATCTGAGAACTGAGATTTCGGATCCCTTGGAAGACTCTTGGGAAAAAGGAATTATCCTCCGATAGAAATGAGAAAGAAGCTTTCTGAGAAAATCCTTTGTGATGTGTGAATTCATCTCACAGAGTTACAGCTTTCCCCTCAAGAATCCGTTCGCTAAGACTATCTTTGTTAAATTTGCAAAGTGATATTTGGAAGCCCATGGAGGGCTATGGGGTAAAAGAAAATATCCTCAGATAAAAACTGGAAAGAAGCTTTCTTAGAAACTGCTTTGTGATATGTGAGTTACACTCACAGAGTTACAGCTGTATTTCATGGAGCTGTTTGCTAACCTTGTTTCTGTGTATCTGAGAAGTGATATTTCGGATCCCTTGGAAGACTATAGGGCCAAAGGAAATATCCTCCAATAGAAATGAGTAAGAAGCTTTCTGAGAAACTTCTTTGTGATCTGTGAATTCATCCCAGAGAGTTAGTATTACACCCTCAAGAAGCCTATCGCTAAAACTGTTCTTGTGGAATTTGCAAAGTGATATTTAGAGGCCCCTACAGGGCTACGGGGAAAAAGTAAATATCCTGACATGAAAACTAGAAAGAAGCTTTCTGAGAAACTGCTTTGTGTTCTGTGAGTTCATCTCACAGAGTTGCACCTTTACCCTCCAGAGGCTGTTCATTAAGACTGTTCTTGTGAAATTTGCAAAGAGATATTTGGAAGCCCATACAGGGCTATGGTGAAAAAGAAAATATCCTCAGATGAAACCTGGAAAGAAGCTTTTTGAGAAACTGCTTTGTGATGTGTGACTTCCACTCAGTGAGTTACAGCTGTATTTCGTGGAGCAGTTTGCTAGCCTTATTTCTGTTGAATCTGAGAACTGATATTTCTTGTCCCTTAGAAGACTAGAGGGCCAAGGGAAATAACTGTTGGGGTCCGTGCCGGGGGTGGTGGAGAATGAAAGAACACACAAAAGACAAAGACACACAGAGAACATGGCGGCCGCGCTCAGAGCCTCCACCTCACTTTATTCATACCCCATAAACCCCACGTCAGCAGAAAGAATGCAATGCAAACCAAACTTTCTTTTCCCAGATGTAACCTTCTACTCAGTTCCTTGTTTCTATGTTCTTCCTTATCTGCCCGCCTTCTTGGAGCCTACGGGAGTTCATTAAAAGTTAAATTGGAGATACTGTCCTTGAGCCCTATCTATTCTCACCATACTGTTTTCAAAGGCCCCTGCATTACTCCCCCTTTTTTTTTTTGTTTTGCCTCAATCCTAAAAAGGTTGCCCATATTTTTTCTTGTGTTTCTTTTGTTTTTGGAGGCGACAGAGGGAGCATCGAATCACCAAAAGAAGTAGTCCCAATCCAAGTGCCCAAAGCAATATACTTCCAGAAATTGTAGAAATCCATGTTTTCATCTGGGTCCATGGGTTAAAGGCAGCAAGGCACTGACCCAGCTTCTGCAGGGTTACAGTTCCAGACAACACATATAATTGTTGTCGAAATGCTTCGGAAATGTTCTGAGTGAGCTCTTGGATGTCCAAACTAATATTTTTATGGCCAATTAATAATTTTTGAATTACAGTCCAATTTTAAGAGATGTTAAAAAGTACAGGCGTTACACAAAATTGAGTGGAGTTCCAATCACATTGTAATGTTATCCGAGTACTGAGGACAGTGAGCTGATCTCCAAGCCATGTCAAGGCTTGTTCCATGTTGTCCAATCTTTCAGCAAGTTGAGAGTCAATGTTTCGTTGTGAAGCCATAACCGATGAGATTGTTCATGCCATTGCTGCACAAATTCAGCATTTTGTATGCTTTGATGAAGAGCGAGTCCTGCTACGGTCGCAGTGGAGGCGATGGCAACAAGACTCATCACCGAGGCAATTATAAGTCCAAGGGCACAGCGGGTTCACTGAAGAGAAGTCCAAATATAAGTTTCAAGAGGTGATGCCCTCCACGGTGGCGTAAGGTTAACAGGTAGCCAAATTTCCTTACGAGCCCTGAGGATATAAATATCCCCAGTAAAGTTGTGCCACCAGGAATGATTGAGGCAAGACAAAAATGTACACATATCTGTACAATTAACAATCCCCATATCATTATCCCATGTCAAATTCCCTGCTAATAATAGGTAGGGCTTACGGACACAAGCAATAATATATCAGGAGGTATTTCGATATAACTGAATATTAAAGGAGTTAGTTAGGTTAGAAAGATTAAGGGACATATTCCCCACAAAAGTGCTAATGGCATCGCCTGCAGCTAACAACTTCCAAAGATGACTCTGTACTTCAGGCCTCCTTCACGCCATACCAAGGTTTCATTACTGTTAGCAGCAATACTTTTATTTACCCAGTGTCATTTCAAAGGTATGTGACTAAATTTTATTTGAAAATCACCGTGCACACTCCAATCAGTTATTTACATTCCATTGTATTCTAATAAAATCCGGGGTTTATTTCCCCGACATTGTTGTCACTCCAGCACCTCAATATTAGAAGAAACCTCTAGAGTAGGACAAAAAAGTAAAGAACTAGGAATAGTTTCATTACTATATACAGTATGATTATATTAAAAACTTCTAGTTACAATAATAACAGTATTAGCAGCCACATGACTATGATTATAACAAACAACCCAGGCTTCATGCGATTTTCGGAGACAATGAGAACTATTTCCCATACATATTGGAAGTCCTTCCACTCCAAATTGGTATGTGCTGATTATAATTCCTGTTTCCCATTCTATGTTGTCCTTGTCCATATAGGGGGACGGCATCGAAGTAGTGTCATTGGTGAAAACCTTAATTTCCGCCTCCCCCCAGGCGACTCCCTGATACAAGGGCGGAAAGGGAATATAAGTCCAATATTCATACAAAGCCTCACTAAGAGAAATAAGTCCCCTGCCGAGGCACATCCAACAAAGAAGAAATGCATGCTGAATCCAGTTTTCTTTTCAACAGGGTTTCAATCATCTTGTAGGAAACCAAAGAGGTCCGCTCCCTGTAAGGACAAGAGCATAGCCCCGTCCCTGTTTTAGAACTTGCCCTTGAACATACTTACCTTCTTCATTAGGATACCAAATCTTTAAATTGTCAGCGGGGACTATCACCGAGGGAGGTGAAGAAAGATGGGTTACGACAGCGGAGTCTTGCAATTGTCTCCATTGATTCAAAAAATAATTAAGGTAAAAAGAACCTTCAAAATCAAAAAACTTAAGGTAGAAAGGTTAACCTTCAAAAAAATCTGGTTTTTTGGGGGGCTCATTTCCCCTCCTTTTTTTTTGTTTTAGCAGTTGAGTTTTTAAGGTTAAATTTGCGTGCTTAATGATGGCTTGACCTTGACTGTTGCCCGGGATACCGGTGATATGTTGAATATTGTATTGCTGTAAGAAAACTTGTAATTTATGAGAGACATAAGCAGGGGCATTATCAGTTTTAAGTATAAGAGGAATGCCCATGATGGCGAAACAAACTAAGAGATGAGTAATAACAGAAATGAGAAAAGGTATCAATGGTATGATGAACATTTTAATCATCCAAAAGAAGGGACATCTCGTGGATTAACCCCAGGATGGAAGGATGGAATGCTCAAAGGAGCACAGGAAGGACAAGCTCGAATAAGAGAACGAGCTTGTTTATGAGTTAAATGAAACCATCGTTGAAGGCCAGAACTATTAGTGTGATGTAGAGTATATTTTTGTTCTGCAGCATGTAGGTGGCCGATTAAAAGCAAATCAATCTGAGTATTACCATGAACTAATGGTCCAGAAAGTTGAGAATGAGAACGAAGATGAGTGATGAATAAAGGAGCTCCACGTTGGCTCAAAGTAGAAGATAACAAGGAAAAGAGTTTTTGAAGAGAAGAAGTAGCACAAAGAGGTAAAGTGGCCTGAGAAATGTAAGAAGTAACATAAACGGCATATTGAGAATCACTAACAATGTTACAACCAGTAGTAGGGAAATCAAGTAAGACCATGAGAATAGCAAACAATTCTCCCTATTGCACCGAGGGATAAGGATAAACTGTAACTCAAGATTGATGAAGCTTCTTGCCAAGAATCAGAAGTTGCAAGAAGATAAGTGATCTGACTATGAGTGAATTGAGAGATAATTAAGGAAGGATCTCCTCCCCAAAGTTGTCGACAGTGATGCCGTCCTTTGATGATCAGTTCAGCTAAACGATCGATATAAGT